>NC_134359.1:28753939-28811439 GCF_048569485.1 Anomaloglossus baeobatrachus
CACTTTGGAGATGGTTCAGAGGAGACGGCACTCGTGGCAATGACTCAGACGTGGCCGCACACTGGTGATGATTCAGAATTGACGGCACTCGTGGCAATGACTCAGACGTGGCCGCACACTGGTGATGATTCAGAATTGACGGCACTCGTGGCAATGACTCAGACGTGGCCGCACACTGGTGATGATTCAGAATTGACGGCACTTGTGGCAATGACTCAGACGTGGCGGCACACTGGTGATGATTCAGAATTGACGGCACTTGTGGCAATGACTCAGACGTGGCGGCACACTGGTGGTGATTCAGACGTGTCACACACGGATGGAGAGTAGGCTCTAGGATGAGACAGAGGTTAGAAATACGGACTGGTACTAGAACAAGGCAAGACTAAACACGGGGACCTGAGAACTAGCGAAGGACTATTAGCAACGTTGCTCAGGCGCCTCCTGTCAGGGGAGGCAGACTTAAAATACCTTTAAGGTAATAGGTGACATAAGGTACAGCTTCCGGGTAATGAGACACTGGCCCTTTAAGAGAGGGGGCATGTCCGCACGCACCCTGTGGGCACTTACTGAAGCCCTGCGCGTGGCCTGGAAGCAGGAAGAGGTTGCAGCAGACTACAGTGCAGGAGAAGAGGGGATGGAGCCACCAGACGGGTGAGAGGGTGGATGCCCTCGCCCCTTCTCAATGTGACTGCAGACTTCTGAATACTTACTCTGCACAAGAAGTGAAGGAAAGTGCTTTCCAGCATCACGTCCATAGGTTAGATGGACATACATTTAAAAAACGTCTTGCGCGTTTCAAGCCAAGAGTGGCTCTTAATCTTAGGGGTCATCGCTAGCCGATGGTAGCGATGTCGAGCGCGATAGTCCCCGTCACAGCTGCGATATCTTGTGATAGCTGCCGTAGCGAACATTATCACTACGGCAGCTTCACACGCACATACCTGCCCTGCGACGTCACGCTGGCCAGCGAACCGCCTCCTTCCTAAGGGGGCGGGTCGTGCAGCGTCACATCGACGTCTGGTGGCGAATAAAAGCGGAGGGGCGGAGATGAGCGGGACGTAAACATCCCGCCCACCTCCTTCCTTCCGCATTGCAGCCGGGACGCAGGTAAGGAGATGTTCCTCGCTCCTGCGGCTTCATACACAGCGATGTGTGCTGCCACAGGAACGAGGAACAACATCGTACCTGTCGCTGCAGCGAAATTATGAAAATGTCCGACGCTACACAGATCACCGATTTTCGACGCTTTTGCGATCGTTTATCAGTGCATCTAGGCTTTACACGTTACGATGTAGTTACCGGCGCCGGATGTGCGTCACTTTCGATTTGACCCAGACGATATCGCAGTAGCGATGTCGCAACGTGCAAAGTACCCCTTAGACCACTCTTGGCTCAAAACATGTGAGACGTTTTTTAAATGTATGTCCATCTAACCTAGTGTTAGTTTTATCCTAAATTTTAAATAAAATGTGTTTTTTAACCTAATTTTCTGCCTATGGACGTGATACTGGAAAGAACTTTTCCTTCACTTCTACTAAATGCCTCCTATTATACGGAGCCGACTCCTTGCACCGTCCCAGACAAGGGAACCGAGCAATCCATCTACCGGGTGAGCTGAAAAAATTTTTTGTACCATTACTCTGCACAAGGTCAGGATTCTCCGGGGCTGGGAGTGGGCGGTCACATGAAAGAAAGAATGCAATTTGCATATTTACGGTCACATTCCAACTAGACGTGCACGTCCTCTCTCCATACAAGGGAATTGAGTGAGGTCAAGAATGTCTAATCCAAGTGTAACCAAAATTATGCTAAATTTAATCTCGGCAGAAATACTGGAGAATCCTGACAGTGAGTAGTGTGTGCCATGTAAGGATTACGAAGTCCGCAGACACACAGAGTGATTGTATACTTTTATCATAAGACCAGACAACCCCTTTACACTGCAAGATAACAAGCGTTGTAAAAAACGTCCTAATTATCTTGTATCACCCGAGGAATGAGCAAAACGCTCGTACATCAGGTGAAATGATCTTTTGTTCACAGCAGCGCATTGACCTATATAAAGGGGAATTGCGCTGCTGAGAACCATGGCGGCTTATGCGCACGGAGTGTTCCATTACAGATCGCTCAGCGCACATTGTTTACTGCGCGCTTCCTGTGTAAACAGGTATGTAAACAACCGCACAGCCATAAAAGTTTACTGATCTGCAGTCGTATCGTGCCGCGGGTAATCAGTGTAAAGTATACTGTCTGTATCTAATATGCTTCACACTGCCTGGAGTCTCAAGATCCTGATTGTGTGATGTCCTGTCCTCACCTATTGTACCATCACCCATTCCCTGTAGACTGTGAGCCCTCGCGGGCAGGGTCCTCTCTCCTCCTATACCAGTCTGTCTTGTACTGTTAATGATTGTTGTACGTATACCCTCTTTCACTTGTAAAGCGCCATGGAATAAATGGCGCTATAATAATAAATAATAATAATAATAATAATAATAATATATATATATATATATATATATATATATATATATATATATATATATATATATATATATATATATACACACACACACACATATATACACACACAAATATATATGTATATATATATATATATAATTGTGTGTGTGTGTGTGTGTGTGTATATATGTGTGTGTGTATATGTATGTATATGTGTATATATGCATATAATATAGCATTTTTTTTGTTTATTATGTGTGTGTGATTTGCTCTACATTTATTGTTTCCCATCATAAGAAACAGTAATCGCAAACAAAAGCCTGAGCCCATCAGCCCACTCACACTTATGGGAAGTATCAACAGATAGGTGGAATACCCATTTAAAGAGGACCAACCACCAGGATTTTCCTATCTAAAAGTAAAGACAATGCTATACTGGTGCTATCATGCTGATTCTATACATACCTTTTAGTTGCCTGTATTTCAGAAACTGTACACCCGATCTCACAAGTAAAGTTTGTGAAATGCACTGTTACTTGATTGATAGGTGCTGCAGAATATCTGATAGGTGGGATGGGTTTTGCTAGTTATTCCCGCCCCCTTTCTCCTACCACCCTCTTTCCTCCCCCTGTAATAACAGAGACACAGGGATGAAGGACAGGCAGACAGGTGCGGGAATAACTAGCAAAACCCAACCCACCTAATAGATATTCTGTAGCTGCTGTCAATCAAGTAACAGTGCATTTCACAAACTTTACTTGCCTGTATTTCAGAAATTATACCTCCGATCTCACAACTAAAGGTTTGTATAGAATCAGCATGATAGCACCAGTATAGCACTGGCTTTTATATACAGGGTGGTCCAAAAGTAAGTGGACAATATGTGTACTAGGGTTATCAAACATGGTGTAAAGTGAAACTGACCCTTAACAACCAATCAGATTCCACTTTTCATTCTTCACAGACTCTTTGGAAAATGAAAGGTGGAATCTGATTGGTTGCTAAGGGCAACTGGGTCAGTTTCACTTTACACCATGTTTGATAACCCTATTAGACATACTATCCACTTACCTTTGGAACACTGTGTGTGTGTTTGTATATATATAAAGTATGTGTGTGTGTATATATATATATATATATATATATATATATATATATATATATATATATATATATATATATATATATATATATATATATATATATATATTACTGCTCAAAAAAATAAAGGGAACACTAAAATACCATTTTGTTAAGTGTTCCCTTTATTTTTTATATGTGTGTGTGTGTAAATATATATATATATATATATATATATATATATATATATATATATATATATATATATATATATATATATATATATATATATATATATAACATTTTGAATCACCTTGTTTTTTGTTTTGAAAAACACACATTAAAAAAAAATAAGTATCGTAAGACGGACCAAGAAAAATCTAAGTGTATTTACCTGATATAGTAAATGCCATAAAGCAAAATAAATAATTTCCTATATTCCATCTCCACACCACCTTCAAAAAGTGCAATAAAGACTATTAAAACATTGCACATTCTCCAATATAGTATCAACAAAACTGCAGCATGACATCCGAAAAAACAAACCCTCACACTGCTCCATTGATTGATGGAAACATAAATCATTCAGTTCTTAGAAAATGGCGACAAAAAAACAAATTTGGAATCTCTGTATTTATACTGACGTGTGCAATCACGTTTTTGTATTTTTTTTTTATTTTTTTTTTATTTTTTACCAAGCAATGAAACCCAAAAAAACAAAACTAAAAAACAACGGCGGAATTGTTTTTTTCCCCCTCTTTTTCATTATACTGTTTAATTAAACTTCATTCAAAACTACAACTAATCTTGAAATAAAAAATTGTAAAAAATGAGTCCTCGTATGGCTTTGTTGATTAAAAAAAACTAAAATTCTGATTCTTGAAGGAGGAGAAGAAATTCCGAAAGCATTAAAACAAAAGCTCTTCACTAATGTTGCGGTTAGAAGATATTAAAATTTTGTGGGGAATTTTTTTTTTTTTTTATTTTTAATCATTTTTTTTTTCACTTTGATTTATAACTATATTAAAATTTTCTAAATGTTTAATAGGGAGGAAAAAAAGGCTTTAGCCAGAAATAATACAAGTAAAATAAAAGGTCCATATCTTTTAATAAGGCAGAAGAGGTGACAGGTGTTCTTGAACTTAGAAACCTTTCCTATAATTAAAAATGCCACGTCTTTGCCGTTTCCATCAGATACACGGTAAATCAGTTTATCCAAAAATTGGAACAATTGTATAAAATGAAATTCCATTCTGCATGTCAATCATATTCTACTCCTCAGATCTCCCTGACTGATTTTCCTCTCTTTTCTATTTCTCTAAGTAAAATTATTGCTTCATTTATCGTTAATTTTGATTGACAAGTGCAACAAATATCGTCTGTTGTAAAAGAGTCGTAAACAGCGGAAAGCCGGACATTTCTCTCTGCGCTTAACAGGCGCACTTGTTCTTTTATAAAAGACATTGTTAGCTCCGGAAGGCTCCGATACATTTGTTTGCCTTTGCACACTTGCACTGATACACTTAGAGGAGCACGTATTATACTCAAGGGTTCTTCTCGGAGTGCCAAGAATTGGTGTGCTACTTCAAAACCAAAACAAAATAAAAAGAGACACTTCAGTGAAGATTCCCGTCCTACGGAGTATAGAAAATACGTTCTTCATTATCCAGGGGTGTACCGGAAAGAAGGCAACCTGGGGCGGCTGTCAGTGGCAAAGAGACATAGGTAACTGCAAATAAACAGAATAAAAGGGCAACACCTAAATTAATAGTGATATCCTTCCTTGTACAATAGTTATGCTTAGTATTTGATCAGATTTTTTTTTTTTTTTGCAGAAACCGTGTTACAAATTTTTATGGGTTGTGATATTGCATTTCCAGGCAATCAATACCAGTTAGGGTCATAATTCCTAGCACACTGTTGCACTAACTTCACTGACTATCATTCAGATTATAGAGTCTGACACTCCGCCTGATTGGTTTCTCCAGTATTTGGGATCAACACAGGCAGACTCAGGCGTCAACCTGCTGTGTGCTGATTTAAATGCCGGCTAGAAAGAGTTAATCTCTGCTGGTCTGCTTGATCCTTTAATTACATGTTGTGGGGAGGCCTATCACATCTGCTCCCCTCCTATTTATGCTGCTGGAATCAGTCTATCCATGCCAGCTATAGTGTATTCTGTGTTGGTTAGTGAGATGTAGTGTCCCAGACTCTCTGGTTAAAATTGTGCTTTAGTTGTGCCTATTGTTTAGACATTTATACTCTGTTGCTTTGTTGCTTCCTTCCTGCTCTTGTATTTCCTCCTTAATCTCTTATCTTTTACCTTTTGAGAAGGGGAGATTGTGGAACAAATAGCGCAATAGGGTCTTATCCAAGGCAATAGGGTGTAGCAATTGTATGATCACCTGTCAGGGTTGTGAGAGTCACAACACCTGTGCACACGTGGTCAATGGTGAATATCCATAGCCCCACATTAACAGGAACAATATAGGTGGAGGAGAACGGGTCTAAAGCCACGCTTATCACCAGTAGAAAGCCAGAAGTTTAATCCATGTCTTTATACAAGGGTTAAAACCAGGTCTACGCGTTTGAGAGTACACAGACCCCTTCCTCAGGACCAAAATGATAAATGACCGGATGATCAACCTGTCATTTATCATACAAAATTAAAAAACATAACCAAAACCTGACATGTTTCAGACCCTAGAACATGGTCCTTACTCATAGACCTATGAGTAAGGACCATGTTCTAGGGTCCGAAACATGTCAGGTGTTGGTTATGTTTTTTTAATTTTGTATGTATTTTTAACATAATGATCTGAATAAATGAAAAACTTTTTTATTCATCTTCCTGGTTGGATTCCTGTTATGGTACTGGATGGTTTTTCTACATACTTTGTGAAGTCTGTTCCCCTGGGCCTCCAACCTGGTGATGTCTGTATATCAGGACCAAGATGTACTGTTTCTACATTTCCTGTTCTGGCCGTACACACATGTGACTGACGCAACCAATCTCTGGCCGCAGAATCCAGTAATTGGCTGTAACTGTCACATGACTATAGAAGCAGAAGCACAGCAATTGGCGGGCTATCCGTTCACTTGCCTGTGGAGCAAACTGGACCGGCTGCTGAGTATTCACTACTGCCACTGGAGGTGGCAGCAGTTACACATGCTGGTAAGCAGCTGGCAGAGGGCAGCCCCAGGGGATCTGTGGCGCACCAGCAGCTGGTGTCACAGACATAAAACAGTCTTTAAGGGAACCTGTCACCACTTTTTCAGCCTATAATTTGCGGCCACCACCAGTGCGCTCTTCTATACAGCGTTCTAACATGCTGTATATAAGAGCCCAGGCCGCTGTGTAAAACAAAAAACACTTTATAATACTCACCTAAACGGTCACGCTGTGATGAATTCTAATCAGATGGGTGTCTCTGTTCTCCGGTGTCGGCGCCTCCTCTTTCGGCCATCTTTGTCCTTCTTCTGAAGCCTGTGTGCATGACGCGACTACATCATAGACACTCGCCGGTCCCGCGCCAGCGCACTACAATGCTTTGATTTGCACTGCTCAGGGCAGATCAAAGTGAGCCTGCGCAGAACCACAATGCTGGCGCGTGTGCATGACGTAGGATGCGTCATGCACCACAGCTACAGAAGAAGGACAACAAAGATGGATGAAAGAGGAGGCGCCGGCACCGGAGAACGGAGACACCCATCTGACTAGAAACCACCGAAGCGCGACTGTTTGGTAAGTATTATAAAGTGTTTTTTTATGTTTTACACAGCGACCTGGGCTCTTATACAACATTCCAGAATACTGTATATATGTGCCGCCCCTGCAGCAGTCGGATTGCTCGGATCCGGGGGTTTTGCTGTGGCTTGAGGGTCCCCAGACCCGGGGCTCAGCGGTCACTTCGATGTAAAGGGGGGATATTTACAAGGAGAGTTAGTGTCGCCACCTGCGGGTTGCGGTAAAGGAGTACCGAGGCAGATGGTGTGGCGCAGCTGGATGGCAGGTACCTCTGCAGGTAGGGAGGCCCCGGTGCTCGGGTGGAGTGGATGGGACGGCAGGCTGGGTACAGGGCAGGGTTTTACTCACTGTTGGATCCACAGTACCGCAGAATAAAAGAGGCACACACGCTGCTGAACCAAGTCTCTGTGAGTCACTGCAGCTCTCAGGGAACACGTCCAGGTCCCGTGCCCCAGGTGTCATTAGTGATCCAGTCCTGCCTCTGTGCACAGTGTTGCTGTCTGGAGTCCCTATAGTCTGGAACTATCAGGATATATTCTGTTATTTAGGTGAAATCCTTGTCCTTGCCCTTGGAAGCTGGCACACATGACCTTAGTGGGCTGTCTGTATGGGAGACCCCGTCCCCCTCAGTGTGCTGTCGCCCCAACTTCTGGGCTCATGATGAAGGTCCCTGAAGGCCCCCTTCCACCGCAGATCAATTATTGGGTCACATAGAGCTTCTCCCAAATCTAGGGTCCTGGCACCCTGTCGTGATCGGCACCAGTCAGTCGTTGTCGTTAGCTGAGCCTGGTTACCGTCTCCTCTGGCCCTGGGTCACTGCTTGCGACCCAACACAAATCATTTCAGGGAGCTCCAGCTCCCTCCAGCTCCTCACACTTCGGGAGCTCTCTGCTCTGTCTTTAAGCTCTGCTCTCCACTTCCTCCCTCCCACCAGTCTGCCTGACAGTCATGGTATGAGATGCATGTTGGGATTTGTAGTGCAGATGGTATGACACCTGTATCTGGGTTCCTGGAACCACGGGGGATGGGCCCTGCACCATGAAAGGAGAGGATGCAGTTCCCTGTGACACCCTGATATAGTCAAGGTTGTCACATATATAAGAGCCCACTGGTAGTGGCTGCAGCTTATAGGCCAAAAAAGTGGTGACCATTTCCCTTTTAAGTAGAAGTGGGAGCAGGGAGCAGCAGGCAGAGTAGAGGATCAATCCAAGATGGATGGGTAGATACGGCAGCAGCGACCAGCATGGATACTTGCAGAGGCGTATATCATGGTAGCTGGCTGTTGTGGATGGTAGTGGCAGCAGCAGATCAGCAAACTGGCACAGCACTGAAATATAAAGCAATGTCAGCAGCAGCACAAAGGAACCTGAGAATTAGCAACGTAACTAACTTCTTGTTGCCCAGGCACTTCATTTAAGGGGAAGGTGCCTTAGATATCTGCAACTTCTCAGCTGACCTGAGAAGCACTTCCGAGTCAGGGTATGCTGGTCCTTAAAGAAAAGGGGCGTGGCCATGCACACACCCTTTGTGCAGAACCAGGAAGGCTATGAGGTGTATACAGGCTCTTGGAGATTGCAGTGTGGACCAGGGATTGGGCAGCCACTGCAGGACATACGGGCAGTTGAGAGAACCAATGTCCCTGCCGGAGGCGGGGGACAGGACGGTGTGGGGATGCCAGTATGGACGTTACAGGTTTATTTGACATGCATAAACGGCATCTTCAGAAACACCATGTAATACAGTTTACTGTCCGTTACATTCATGGTACCACCGCACAGGTTCAGATACACTCCTCCACAGTAGTATCACACTAACCCCAGGCAGTATACATATACATGGATTTAAAGTCCATTACCTCACGGTACACCTGCACAAGTTCAGATACAGCAGAACACTATAGATACGAAGGCACTCACCGGCTCTTGCTGTGCAGAAGTCTTTATTCACAAATGTAGGGTTACATGCTATGGCAGCGGGGGAGGGAGAGGCAGAACAACACGCCGGACAATGGCCGTTTCGCGCCGTCTCACAGCGCTTCCATGGGTCCAACGCAGGTTCAGATACACTCCTCCACAGTAGTATCCCACTAAATCCAACCAGTATACATAAACATTGCAGACTTTGTCTGCACCATGACAAGTATGCACCATATAAGTATGTCAATTCATTCTTCCTACTTTTCCATGAACTGATCTGCTATCCCCTTCTGTCTGCTGTGTGTTTTAATACATGGTATGTCAATTCATTTATCCTACTTTTTTAAAATATCTGACCTGTTCCCTCTTTGCTTCAATATCTCCCTGGCATGCTCCAGCATCTGTGAGTCCCTCCCCATGTTCCCCCACCTTCCTTTTATGACCTTTGTTTATTTTGCCTATGTGATGCTGCATCTGGCTTCTTTGAGTGATCAAGGGGTTCTTGTTGCACCCCATCCCTTCACAGCTGAATGCACTTGTATGTATATATACTGGGACAGCTCAAAGTCTGCACTAGACTTTGTCTGCACCATGACAAGTCTGCACCATATAAGTATGATGCATTGAATTAGGCCAGAATTGGGCCGGAAGTGACCGGTAGGTATTTGACCACATAGTCAATGTAAACAATGTTCGTGTGTCTCTTAACTTTCACCTCTATAATACTACACTTTCTACTGCCCCCTCTGATCCCTAAACCCAGTAATGAGCTATTCATCTCTCCCTCCATCCTCCCCACCCATCTCTCCCTCCATCCTCCCCACCCATCTCACCTTCCCCTCAGATATTTTCCTCAATATTACACCCAGTGTCTCCAGACACACACGGCCATCACACGGCCTCTCCTGCTCCCACCTACTAACACTCTCACTGCTTCTCCTCACTGCTGGAGATATCTCTCCTAATCCAGGTCCTCCTCACCACATCCCTATTGTCACTTCAAACCCACATCCACACTCTAACACAAATTTCCGCACCCTCTCAAACCTCATACACATTCACCCGACCCCCGCTCCCCCAGTCCCACTAACAGGAGCTCTATGGATCGCTCGCTCTGTCTGCAACAAACTATCCTACGTTCATGATCTTTTCATCACTAATAAACTCTCTTTCCTCGCCATCACTGAAACCTGGCTCACCCCCTCTGACACAGCCTCTCCTGCTGCACTTTCTTATGGCGGTCTCCTACTCTCTCACACTCCCCGCCCCAGTAACAAGCATGGTGGAGGAGTTGGTTTGCTCCTGTCCGACCAATGCTCCTTTACACCAATTCCACTACCACCCTCTGTTACTCTTCCCTCTTTTGAAGTGCACTCCGTACGCATCTACTCCCCTTCCAACCTCCATCTGGCTGTCATTTACCGCCCTCCAGGGCCAGCCACTGCCTTTTTTGACCATTTCACCACCTGGCTACTACACTTCCTTTCCACTGACATCCCCACCATCATTATGGTTGATTTCAATATCCCCATTGACACTTCCCACTCATCTGTCTCCAAACTTCTAACACTCGCTTCCTCCTTCGGCCTCACTCAATGGTCCTCTGCAGCTACTCACAAAGATGGCTACACGCTGGACCTCATCTTCACTCGCCTCTGTTCCCTATCCAACCTCTCAAACTCACCACTCCCACTGTCTGACCACAACCTACTCACATTCTCTTCCCTCTCTTCTCCAACTACGCAACCCCCCCTCCACAAACTTTCAGACCCTCGCAGAAATATCAAACACATTGATTTACACGCCCTTTCTCAGTCCCTTCTCCCCCTCACAGACATTGAATTTCTACATGATGCAGATGCTGCTGCAACTTTATACAACACTACCATCTCTGCAGCTCTCGAATCAGCTGCCCCCCTCACACACACCAAAACCCGCACAATCAACAGGCAACCCTGGCACACAAAGTAGACTAAAGAACTAAGATGGGCTTCCAGAATTGCTGAACGCAGATGGAAGAAGTCTCATTCCACTGAGCACTTCATTGCATATAAACAGTCCCTGACCACTTTCAAGTCCACACTCACTGCTGCAAAACAAACCTACTTCTCATCCCTCATATCCTCTCTATCCCACAACCCTAAACAGCTATTCAACACTTTTAATTCTCTCCTCCGTCCCCCGGCACCACCTCCCTCTCCTCTCATCTCAGCTGAAGACTTTGCCTCTTTCTTCAAGCGGAAGATTGACAACATCAGAGCAAGCTTTGGCCCACAATCACCACAGCCCCTCATCATAGCTACTCATCCCTCTTCCTCCAAATCCAGCTTCTCCACCATGACAGAAAACAATCTCTCCACTCTACTCTCAAGATCACATCTAACCACCTGTGCACAGGACCCGCTCCCATCGCACCTCATCCCCAACATCACCGCAGTCCTCATCCCAGCCCTAACCCATCTCTTCAACCTATCACTAACAACTGGTGTATTCCCTTCATGCTTTAAACATGCCTCTATTACACCCATCCTCAAAAAGCCCTCCCTTGACCCATTATCTGTGTCAAACTATCGCCCCATATCCCTTCTCCCCTATGCCTCAAAACTACTAGAACAGCATGTCCATCTTGAACTGTCCTCATACCTCTCATCCTGCTCCCTCTTTGACCAGCTACAATCTGGCTTCTGACCGCATCATTCCACTGAAACTGCCCTAACTAAAGTCACTAATGACCTACTAACCGCCAAAGCCAAGCGACACTACTCTATCCTCCTCCTCCTGGACCTGTCCTCTGCCTTCGACACAGTAGACCATTCCCTCCTACTACAGATTCTCTCATCTCTGGGCATCACAGACTTGGCCCTATCTTGGATCTCCTCATACCTAACCGACCGAACTTTCAGCTTCTCCCATTCTCACACCACTTCCTCATCTCGCCCCCTATCTGTCGGTGTCCCCCAAGGCTCAGTTCTTGGACCCCTGCTGTTCTCCATCTACACCTTCGGCCTGGGACAGCGCATAGAGTCCCACGGCTTCCAGTATCATCTCTATGCTGATGACACACAGATCTACCTCTCTGGACCTGACATTACCTCTCTACTAACCAAAATTCCTCAATGTCTGTCTGCTATTTCATCCTTCTTCTCTGCGCGATTCCTAAAACTTAACATGGACAAAACAGAGCTCATTGTCTTTCCTCCTCCTCACTCATCTCCTCCAACAAGCCTTTCCATCAAACTCGATGGTTGCTTACTCTCCCCAGTCTCACAAGCTCGTTGCCTTGGAGTGACCCTATCCTTCAAGCCACACATCCAAGCCCTCTTCAACTCATGCCGATTACAACTCAAAAACATCTCCCGGATCCGTGCTTTCCTTAACCAAGAATCAGCAAAAACATTAGTGCATGCCCTCATCATCTCCCGCCTCGACTACTGCAGCCTCCTGCTCTCTGGCCTCCCTTCCAACACTCTTGCACCCCTCCAATCTATCCTAAACTCTGTGGCCCGCTTAATCCACCTCTCCCCTCACTACTCCCCAGCCTCGCCACTCTGCCAATCCCTTCACTGGCTTCCCATCACCCAACGACTCCAGTTCAAAACACTAACCATGACATACAAAGCCATGCACACCTGTCTCCTCCCTACATCTGTGACCTAGTCTCCCGGTACCTACCTGCACCCAACCTCAGATCTTCACAAGATTTCCTTCTCTGCTCCTCTCTTATCTCCTCTTCCCACAATCGCGTACAAGATTTCTCCCGTGCATCCCCCATACTCTGGAACGCTCTCCCCTACCGTGGAAAGCTTCAAGAGGAACCTCAAGACCCACCTCTTCCAACAAGCCTACAACCTACAATAGCCCTCAGTCCAGTAGACCACTGCGCAACCAGCTCTGTCCTCACCTATCGTACCATCACCCATTCCCTGTAGACTGTGAGCCCTCGCGAGCAGGGTCCTCTCTCCTCCTGTACCAGTCTGTTTTGTACTGTTAATGATTGTTGTACGTATACCCTCTTTCACTTGTAAAGCGCCATGGAATAAATGGCGCTATAATAATAAATAATAATAATAACATGAATTTAAAGTCCAATACCTCACGGTACACCTGCACAAGTTCAGACACACTTCTCCAGTATCCTAATAGAGCTATATTTGGCTCCACGCGCAGACCCCGGCCAGTCAGTGAACCGTCTCTTCGCCCAGGGTATCCCTTTGTAGAGGCTTCAATACCTCTTTTCATAGTGTAGAAGCCTCTTCACATTGACTCCTGTCAGTGCACACACTCTCTGAGGCTGCTTTTCACAGATTGCCATGTGTCAAACATACAATCTCTGAGACACATCCATGCATTGAGGTATGTGGATAGCCAGAACCACCCATGTCTCTAGCTATACTTACAACCTGGCCCTGATGTGCCCTAGCAAGGCTCTGGGTACTAAAGTACCGCAACGGACATCTAGGTTTACATCACTTCTGTGAGACCTACCTTCCGCCTTGTTACACCCTTTAATTTTAGGACATATAGTAAAATAAGAGCATACATTTAATCTCTGGGCACTATAAAGATTCAGTAAAATATTAATCGGGGCAGAATTTGGCTTTTACTATGCGTTTCATTGTTGCATCCTGTAGAAATACCTGTCCATGTGTTTATTTTCTTCCTCCTATTTGTATAATATCTATAAGAAGGAGACTGTCACCAGCGGCTGCAAGGTTCAGCAATCTGTCAGCCGGCTAGCCTGATAAAGACAGTGGAAAAAACTAGGTGACTCTGGAGACTCTTCTTAGGAACTGAGCAGTTTGCCTGCGAACAAAAAAAAATAAAATCAATGTTTTCCCATGACGGCGTCAGTTCAAGTGAAAATACGGGAAGCCGAGTGAAAATCCAAAAATACATATATAAATATATAAGACAGTATTAGTAAGCCGGGCTAGCATAACGTGATGGATCTGGACTGTGACAAAGAGAATTGGAAGCATTTCTCAGGGGAACAACAATAGTAGCTCGGAAGAAATGTTTCCCTTGATTTCTCGCTGTGAAGCAGATCGTTTTACTGTTAGATTGACTAGTCTGGCGCGTTTTTATATATTTTACAAATCACAAGCCGTGTAGCTTAAACGTGAAAAATGTAAACGTGTTCTGGAATTTCATGTATTGAAAGGTGTTTTGTGTTGCGGCGTGTCAGAATTAAATAAACATCTTTTTTTTTTTTTTTAAATTGTTTAACGTCGACTCTTACGGGAATTTTGCAAAGCAGCCGAAACGCTGAGGATCTGACTACAGCAGCTTGTGAACTTCAGAGCAATTCCGGCTGTGAAAGGAGAAAGGAAGTGTAGGTTTATAAACAACAAAAGGGAAAACTCCAGGAATATAAAAAAGGAAAAGGATTCAACTTTTGAAGGCATTCCGGAACAAGCATGCTTCAGCCAATCAGTGACTTCTGTGGTCACATGTCACAGTTCTGGCATGATCTAATTGCTCATGTGTAGAGATGAGTGAAACCGATGTTCGGAGTTCAAACAACAGCGGCTTTTCCCACCAAAAAAAAACAAGTTCTGGTTCAGAGTTCAAGTACTTTTACGTATGCAACAACTCAAGTGAGCACCGATGTGCTCGGGTGTGTGTGATGCTCAGCCCAGTACGAGCCGCTTGTAGTGTTTGATCAGTTTGCACTGGAGGAAACAGCTGTGTTATCAGATGTAGTGTGCACACACAGAAAAAGAAAAATGAAAAAAAAACATCCCCAAAATTGATCTGTTTATGGCTGGCTGCATGTGGGTGGAGACCTGAACTGCCCAATCGGTGACTTCAAATAAAGTTTGGGCCACAACAGAACTTTCATAAAAAGTTTTGCTGAACCACCTATTCACCCCCCACCCAGAACCCGAACGTCCACGTGTTCGCTCATCTCTAGTTAAGAAATGTAAACAGAGACTGGCAGAGGACTACCAGACAGTTTGTGTTAGGGCGGGAAGTGATTAAAGTGATGGGTGCTGCTTTCTTTGTATTTTAGATAAAAAAAAATTGGTCTGCACTCTGACAAGTGGGTGGTGATGCAAGTGAAAAATGGGTCCAATCCAAGATAATAAATACATTCACTGCACTCATAGATTGTGATGCAAAAAGTTTTCCAAATTTATTAAAGCGACTGTGAAGTCATTCTGACGTTTCGACCCTGCCTGGGTCTTAGTCAAGAGTCGCTTCAAGATGGGTGCCTGGGATATGGAAATTTGAGTGGGTTAATAGCGTTTGGTAGAGAATACCTTGAGGATAAAGGTCCTGGGTTTTAGAGCATGCACACCTGGTTTATTTATTTTATTTATTTTTTTCATTTTCTCTCATGATGATGTAAGGCACAAGAACATCCACTGGACATTGCAGGAATGTGTCATGCGTGACATGAAAAAAAAACAGCGCACTGAGTAGAACTCTAGGATGACACCAACAGAAAATAATATAGAACATTTCACCAGAGAGGCGCAGACACCTGATCGTTACAACTTCACCATAAAGAGGTTCTGCTTCATGGGACTCAAGTTTACATGAAACACTGGAATCGCAGCTCACATACAGGCAACCTGTCTCAGCATCCTGACTGCTACTGTATCAGTCCAGTATTACACAGCACTTCCTTAAAGAGTTTTATCATCAGGATAGTTGAATTCTGTCGGGTTTTGCTAGTTATTTCCGCCCCTGTCTGCTGCCTGTCCTTCCTCCCCCTGTCTCTGTTATTACAGGGGGATGAGGGAGAGAGGAAGGACAGGCAGGGGCAGGAATAACTAGCAAAACCCAACCCACCTATTAGATATTCTGCAGCACCTATCAATCAAGTAACAGTGCATTTCACAAATTATACTTGCCTGTATTTCAGAAAGTATACATCCGATCTCACAACTAAAGGTATGTTTAGAATCAGCATGATAGCACCAGTATAGCATTGGCTTTAGTTTATATAGGAAAATCCTGGTGGTTGGTCCTCTTTTTAAGCCAACTTAAGGCAGCCATACTAAAATTTGGGCCAGTTGACCGGATCTATGTCCAGATCTGTGATTTTGTCCAAATAGTAATTCAGTGAAGCAGGAGATAGTGGTTGTATTGCTGTGCTGCCGGGTAGACTCAGAGGATTTTTCATAGTTCTACGTGTTTCGGAGCTAGCATGCTCCTTCAGGAACCAAAAATAACAACGTACAATGTATTGGTTCCTGAAGGAGCCTGGTAGCAACAAAACGCGTAGAACTATGAACAATAAAACCTACTGACTTTAATGAAAAATCCTGAGTCCCATAATATAACTATCGTCGAGGTGGTGATGATTTACCATCTGCAGTTGTAGAGCGGCTAAGAGAGGCAGTAATAGTTGTGTGTGTATAGGGGCTGCCAGGCCGCAGTGCAGCCATCTGATAACCCATTGCGTCCCAGTCACCACTGCACTGCAAGGATGCATTCACCACAGTTCACCACAGTTCATTCATCCACTGAGACAATGAATTTGACACAGATATGCACTTCTTTTAACCAGAGGATTTACTTGTATTCACCAAATGGGTACTTTCAGATCGCAATACACAGGCACAGCTTCTGACCTCGACAGGGTTCCCTCCAAACTCTGTTTCATGGTTAAATTTACCGGCCAACTGCTTTCCTGGCACCTAAGCTCCTGTGCCGCCCTGGCAAAACCAGGGTGTCACAGAGGTCTGCATCCATCTTTTTGGTGCAGATCTCACTCTCCCTTGGAGTTTCCCACACAGATACACACCAGCCAATCCGGTCCTACTCACCCCCTCCCCAGGAAAACGGGAGGGGGCGAGAGAAGATTAGGAAGGGCAGAGCAGAGTTTGAGGAGTAGTCAGTCTGCCGGAGGAGAGACGTCTGGAAGGAGCTCCATTGTGGAGCTAGGAGGAGCGGCAGCAAGGGAATGGAGTAGACCCAGACATCAAGCAAGAGAAAAACACCTGAATTACACACACGGGTGTGGGACCAGTCCTCACAGCATCTGTGGGTACCAGTTACCAGAAACTTGGTTAATTCCTGGACTCGTGTCAGTTATTGCCTTATACTATGAGTACTCCTGCACCACCTGGTCCAAGCCGTGGACTGCACCCCTCACTCCCCAATCCATTACACCGAAAAATCGCCACCTTGCTGCCTATCCCCGGGATCCTTTGACCGGCAGCGGCGGTGCTCCATTACCTCACTGCACACCACGGGTGGCGTCACGGATCATAGACTTACAAATTCCCCTGTACATAATCCCCCTTTTTGGTTGTGGAGCCTGGGATCACAGACCGGGTCACTCCACCGTTATACTTACAGAAGTGACCCCTTGGCCAAATCTGAGTACCCCTTATCCCCGGGCGACACAACTTCTGGTGTCACAAACAGGATACTTACCCATCCACTTGCCTGGAAGAAGTGCGCCTTATTCTGGACTGTCAGCGGTGCTCCGCTGCAAAATTTTCAGAAGTCGCCATTTTTGGGCG
Organism: Anomaloglossus baeobatrachus; assembly: GCF_048569485.1. Taxonomy (NCBI): domain Eukaryota; kingdom Metazoa; phylum Chordata; class Amphibia; order Anura; family Aromobatidae; genus Anomaloglossus; species Anomaloglossus baeobatrachus. The sequence continues at coordinate 28,771,630 of NC_134359.1, forward strand.
CGAAAAACTGCCGCCCAGCGTCTTCTTCCCCGAGAAAGGGCGCAAAGCTGAAGCCCCACCCCCTGGAAATACGGCCGGAAGGAGGACCCTGAGGCCGAAAGCGAAACTGATCTGCCGCACAAGAGAGTGCTCGCAATAGACCAAGGGGGGGCGGGTGAAGAGTCCGCAGCATGTAACCAGAACTGTAAAGTGCAGGGACGCCAGGACTCTGCAAAATTCCGTTCCTGGACACAAGAGCGGCAAGATGTCACAGCAGGCTGCAACCCCGATGACATCATCCCCGACTCCGGCAGTCCGCCCGGCCGCAACGGTGATGACGTTGGCTCCGGCAGTCCGCCCGGCCACAACGGTCATGACGTCGGCTCCGGCAGTCTGCCCAGCCGCAACCGAGATGACGTCGGCTCCGGCAGTCCGCCTGGCCGCAACTGAGATGACATCGGCTCCGGCAGTCTGCCCGGCCGCAACAGAGGCGGCACCCGACCGGAAATCTGCCCCAGATGCGGTGCCAGCCGCTCCCAGGTATCCCATCCCAGCTGTGGAGCAGCCGGAGTGCACCTGCAGAGAGGAGGAGCAGGCCACTGAGCAATGGGGCTCTCGGCAGTTAGCGAGGCTGGTTGAAGCCGGCGCCAAGGGCATCCGAGTGGCCCTGGCTCCTGAGCAGGAGGCGGAGCATGGAACCCGTGCCTTGTACTAGGAGCGGCGGCAGCAGCAGCGGTAGCGGAACATGGACGGCTACCCGCAAGTTGACGGTTTAAAGGTTTCAAGTTAAAAGTGACTATCGCCTTTGTTGAACCTCCTCACGTTCCCCGCGAGAGGCCATCGGGGGTCGTAGCCCCAGATGGAAGGTGGTAGAGGCCCGTCGTTCTTGTTGAACCCCTCTGGTGGGAACCAGATGGGGCCATCAGGGTCGTGATTGGTGTGTGACATGTCGGTGTCACTGGGGACCCTAGGTGGAGGACGATGGGCAGTTAACTGTTTTGGTAGTGAAACCCGGCTACCCCTTTTGCCCTGTTATGCCCCACCAGGACTGTAGCACAACATGGAGTGGACTGTTCGAGGAGAGGCCTGTGATGAAGGTGGCCGAGGTCCAGTCACCATGAGGACCAGTGACCTGCATGTTGCTGTGGACTGGTGGGAGGTAGGCTGTGGGCGCCGTAACGTTAACACTTTACAGTTTGAGCAAACGTACCTCCCGATGTGGGAAGATGCATGTTTGTAATGTTTAACTTTTCTTCTTTCCCGTTAAATAATAAATGCTGGTAGCTGGACAGCCCGTGGACGGTCTGTATTTAACCAAGGGGGTGTGTGCCGCCATGGCAAAACGAGGGTGTCACAGAGGTCTGCATCCATCTTTTTGGACTTGTGTCAGTTATTGCCTTATACTATGAGTACTCCTGCACCACCCGGTCCAAGCCGTGGACTGCACCCGTCACTCCCCAATCCATTACACCGGGGTCCCGGGCCATCAACACCCTACCCGTGGAGGAAAAATCACCACCTTGCTGCCCATCCCCATCCCCGGGATCCTTTGACCGGCAGCGGCGGTGCTCCATTACCTCACCGCACACCACAGGTGGCGTCACGGATCATAGACTTACAAATTCCCCTGTACATAATCCCCCTTTTTGGTTGTGGAGCCTGGGATCACAGACCAGGTCACGCCACTGTGATACCTACAGAAGTGACCCCTTGGCCCGGATCTGAGTACCCCCTTATCCCTGGGCGACACACTCCTTCAAATGCTTCTAGGCCCCTCTTTTTCCTGGCTAACGTTATACTGCACTTGCCGATTCAAAAAGTCCTTTAGCCTGTCCGTCCCATGCACAGGGATTTAGCTTGTGCTATTGAAGTGGATTATTCAGACAGCACTCCTCCGCCTGTGCTTCTGGCCAGGACCTGCTCTTCTCCTTTAAAAGACCATTGACCTTCTGTCTCACAGGGGAAATCATTGGGTTTGCATACAGGAAAAATGGATGCCACCCCGACCGTCCGGACTCAACCCCTCTTCTGGGGATGCGGTTACAACCAGGTCTCTAGTGAACATGACCCCGCGTGTCCGGTGTCAAAGGTCGACCCTTAGGATCTTCTCTAATCAATTATTTGGTCTTCTTGTCTCTTTCTCTTACTGGGGACTCTCCTGTCCTCCTCCTATATCCTGCCCTATTTTTACTCTGTTCCCTTCCTTTTACTTAACCCCTTACTTCCTAGAGGTGTCAAGAAAGCAGTAGCTGGCTCACCTTGCCACCTAGTGGCCATTTACCAAAGTACACAGTGCAGTCCAATACATTTAATAAACCTTCCTACGTGCTAGCCTCTTCTGCAGGGGTGGTGTAGCCTTGAGTCCCCCGCCCCCCTTACACAGTGCAGTATCATCAAGAGGTGTCCCGATACACTAAATGTGTCCCAATTGGACTATACGCAAAGCACACTTCTGAGCAAACAGTGCAAGGAACAAAGTTCTGCCCAGGAGGAAGGTCCGGTTCTGCCATCTATGTTCTCCAGCGGTTTTGAAGATGCGGAGCCCACTGCAAATGGGGATAAATAGACTAATAATGGTCCGAGAGCAGAAAGTAGCTGTTTATTACACTCCAAGCCGAGCTTTCTCTTTAAGTGCCAGTTACCCTTTAACATTTTAACCAAAAAGCAAACCTCTTAATTTTAATTGCATGTTCATGCTTATCCTGGGAAAAGTTCTTTTGGGTTTGACGTTTTACGACTGAAAAATCAAGTTATTATGACAATCGTGAAAGAAGCCGGCGTACAACGCTTGTCATCAGTCATCACCTTTCTCTGAGGCATATTATTGTTTCCTGGACATTAATAACCATTTTTCAGCTACTCGGAGAAACTTGGGAGGTCAATGCCATCATTACTGTTTGTTCCTTGTGGCATTTTAATAGTCATTGAGCTCTTCGGAGAAGTGAGACTAACAGTAATTTGAGATTTACAGTAGTGCCGTGGTGCCCAGAGGCCACTTTTTTTTTTTTTAAAGGACTTGTCTATATAATGGAATGTGAGCAACTGCTGTAAACAACCTATACATCACTTCCAAAATGTGCACCAATTGCCATCGCCAACTTAATGCCGGGCACATGGGAATATTTGGCAGCGCAATAGAAATACATATACGTATTACTTATCTCTTGTATCTGTGATGGAAAGGCAGCTCGGAGCGAAACGCAAAGATTGAATTACATCACGAGCAGCTGTTTTGGAGAATAGAGCATATTTTCTCACCACCACCTGTTGGCTTTTATTGTTTAAGTGTTGTAGGGTGGTGGGACAGCGCGGTGGAAGGGACGAGGCTCGGTGGCTGATTTGTGTGCAGAAATCCGGAGTTGTTGGAGCATTTTAGTACTCAATGAGCTAAGTAAGATAACCCCTTGTGTATTCTATCGAGCAGCTGTTGTAAATGTGATCTTCAGACTTTCCTGCTTTTATCTTTAACCGTATGTAAGCGAATACAAGAAGAATATCTAAGCTTATGTAGGTGGACCTCCATCTCCAACATCGATATGCAGTATAAAGCCAAAGAAAGAAGCATTTAGCTTAATTATAGATATAAAAAAGGACAAATACAGTACAGACCAAAAGTTTGGACACACCTTCTCATCTCTAGAACAACTGTTAAGAGGAGACTTTGTGCAGCAGCCTTCATGGTACAATAGCTGCTAGGAAACCAATGCTAAGGACAGGCAACAAGCAGAAGAGACTTGTTTGGGGTGAAGAACACAAGGAATGGACATTAGACCAGTGGAAATCTGTGCTTTGGTCTGATGAGTCCAAATTTGAGATCTTTGGATCCAATCACCGTGTCTTTGTAGAAAAGGTGAACGGATGGACTCTACATGGCTGATTCCCTCCGTGAAGCATGGAGGAGGAGGTGTGATGGTGTGGGGGTGCTTTGCTGGTGACCGTGTTGGGGATTTATTCAAAATTATACAGAACCAGCATGGCTACCACAGCATCTTGTAGCGGCGTGCTATTCCATCCGGTTTGCATTTAGTTGAACCATCATTTATTTTTCAACAGGACAATGACCCCAAACACACCTCCAGGCTGTGTAAGGGCTATTTGACTAAGAAGGAGAGTGATGGGGTGCTACGCCAGATGACCTGGCCTCCACAGTCACCAGACCTGAACCCAATCGAGATGGTTTGGGGTGAGCTGGATCGCAGAGTGAAGGCAAAAAGATCAACAACAAGTGCTAAGCATCTCTGGGAACTTCTTCAAGACTGTTGGAAGACCATTTCCAGTGACTACCTCTTGAAGCTCATCAAGAGGATGCCAAGAGTGTGCAAAGCAGTAATCAAAGCAAAAGGTGGCTACTTTGAAGAACCTAGAATATAAGACATAGTTTCAGTTGTTTTACACTTTTTTAAGTATTTCATTCCACATGTTTTAATTCATAGTTTTGATGCCTTCAATGTGAATCTACAATTTTCAGAGTCCTGAAAATAAACAAAACTCTTTGAATGAGAAGGTGTGTCCAAATTTTTGGTCTCTACTGTATATAACGGAGGAGTGAGATGATCAGATTTGAAAAAAAAACCCAAAAGTATGGTACTCTACCGGGAGATGCTTATGCTAGGAGTGTGTATATGTACTGGATACTGTCAAGGGTTTTGCTAGAATGTTGCAATAATGTAATAATTTTGTATCATAACTGAAAAGGTATAACGGGTTATTGCTAGTGGAATTGGTTAATCAGAATCTTAAGTGATTGTATTTAATATGTCACAAAAGTGAGTACACCCCTCACATTTTTGTAAAATGTACTATATCTTTTAATGGGAAAACACTGAGGATATGACAAATTGATACAATGTACAGTGTCAGTGCGAATTTGGTATCCTCTAAATCAACACACAGCCATTAATGTCTAAACTGCTGACAACAAAAGTGAGTACACCCCTAAGTGAAAAATGGCCAAACTGTGCCCAAAGTGTCAATAGTTTGTGTGGCCACCATTATTTTCAAGCACGCCTTAACTCTTGGGCATGGAGGTCACTAGAGCTTCACAGGAGCCGCTGGATCCTCTTCCATCCTCCCATGACGACATCACGGATCTGGTGGATGTTAGAGATCTTGCACTCCTCCACATTACGTTTGAGGAGGCCTCACAGATGCTCCATAGGTTTTAGATGTGGAGACACTTGGCCAGTCCAGCAACAGCAATGGTGGTCTTGGAGGTGTTTGGGGTCATTATCAGGTTGGAATACCGAGAGAAGGGATAATTCTGCATCAGTATGTCAGAATACATGCTAGAATTCATGGTTCCCTCAATAAACTGTAGACCCCCCCCCCCCCACAGTCGAAGCACTCATGCAGCCCCAAACCATGACCAGCCACCACTATGCCTAACTGTAGGCAGGACACACTTGTCTTTGTCCTTCTCATCTGGTTGCCGCCGCACATACTTGACACCATCTGAACAAAATAGGTTTATCTTGGTCCCATTAGACCACAGGACATTGTTCCAATAATTGTTGTCCTTGGTCCGATTTGTCTTCAACAAACTGTTTCTTGTGCATCATCTTTAGAAGAGGCTTCCGTCTTTGATGATAGCCATGCAGACTAATGTGATATGGTGCACAGTGTATGAGCTGAGCACTGAAGACTCGGTACCTGCAGGATGTGAAGAGTGTGTGAGGAAAAGTGGACCAAAATCTCACCTGAGCAATGCAGGTGACTAGTGTTTCCATACAGGAGGCGTCTTGAAGCTTCATCACCAACAAAAGCTTTTGTACTATTTATTAAATAAACTTCAGTAAGTGTGTTCAATACTTTTTCCCTGTGTCATTTCACATTATTACAAGTCATGGGTGAACACTGACTCAAAATCTGGATCTGCGCGGGATATTAAGCATCTGGGCTCTGACCCCGGGTCCTGACTTCTCAGGGAACTCTTAGTAACTATCTGGATCCAGCTACCCGTATAATTAAAAAAAAATTAAAGGAAAAAAAAGAAAATAGGGAAAAAGCAGACGCATTATACTTACCAGTTTCCCGCATGGTGGTAACACTACTTCCGGGGCCGCTCATTACGCTTATGCATATGCACTGCTTTCCCCATCCACTGACAGTCCCGGAGTCTGTGATTGGTAGCAGTCAGATCGCACCCCCACCCAGTGTCACAGCGTGTCTGACTGCTTGGAATCACACCCACTGTGTACATTTCTATCATAGTGTAAAAATAAACGAAACAAAAAAAATGGCTCAGGGTCCCCCCATATTATGATACCCAGCACAGAAAAAACATACGGCTACAGGCTGCAGCCCCCAGCCATGTGTATAAAAATAAGAGGAACCACATGTGGCTTTTTTAAATTATTAATAATTAAAAATCCAGCGTTCTGACCAACCTCCCGCCTTCCACCCTCCAATTTTGAAACCCAACCATGATAAAGCCGACAGCTGGGGGCTTGTATTCTCAGGCTGAGGAGGGCCATGGCTATTGAGTCCCCCTAGCCTAAAAATAGCAGCCAGCAAAATCCTTTTATTTGAAATAACCTACAAAAACAAACACCTTTTAGTAACCCCAATCACCCAGTTCTGACATAATCCATACGAGGTAGAACTCAAACCATAGATGTCCATAAATTGTGTAATAATTTATTACACTTATGACCGCTATGGGTTGATTTCTTTGCCTGTGTCGATTGGATGGATTTTTACTGACATCTGGTGAGAATTTTATGTCAGTAGCCACTTTAGAAATATATTTACTTAGAAAATTGGTGATGTGTTCAATACTTATTTCATCTGCTGTGTATTTGTGTGTGCGCATGTGATGGGGTTACTCAGCATGCTCATTGAGGTATCATACAGGAACTAAACAAAGCACGGAAACAAAACGGCCATTGCCGACATAAAGTCCCTTTTTTATATCCTTTTGTAGAATTGTGTAGCCAGTTGTAGAATGAGTTATCTGAGAATCTTTCAGTGAGCTCGTTTTGATGAAACTTTATACCTATTTTACCTTTCTTTTTCAATTGATTGACCACATGAGTTGAGATGAACTGAGAAAAAGACAGATAAGAGATACAATTTCCCCATCAGAACGAGCTTACTGATGGTTTCTCAGTTAACTCTTGTAGGGAAACCAAAGAATACCATAAAAGCCAAATTATGCACCATTTACCTTCTATGTCCTCTGTGTAGAATTAGTTGTCAAATGAGTTATCTGAGAATCTTTCAGTGAGCTTCTTCTTATGAGAAAGTTTATACCTATTTATCTTTATTTCTGAGCTCCTCATTTGACTACATGAGAGTTGAGATGAACTCTGAAAAAGACAGATAAAAAAGGATGCAATTTCCTCATCAGAACGAGCTCGCTTATGGTTTCTCAGTTAACTCATTGTAGGGAAACCAAAGAATGCTATAAAAGCCAAATCATGCACCGTTTGCCTTCTATATCTGTGTGTAGAATGTGTAGCCAGTTGTCGAATGAGTTATCTAAGAATCTTTCAGTGAGCTTGTTCTGACGAGAAAGTTTATACCAATTTATTTATCTTTCTTTTTCTGAGCTTCTCCTTTGACCACATGAGAGTTGAGATGAACTTTGAAAAAGACAAAAAAAATATATAATTTCCCCATCCGAACGAGCTCGCTGATAGTTTCTCAGTTAACTCATTGTAGGGAAACCAAAGAATGCTATAAAAGCCAAATTATGCACCATTTGCCTTCTATATCTGTGTGTAGAATTGTGTAGCCACTGAATGAGTTATCGGAGAATCTTTCAGTGAGCTCGTTCTGACGAGAACGTTTATACCTATGTATCTTTCTTTTTCTGAGCTTCTTCTTTGATCACATGAGTTTAGAAGAACTCTGAAAAAGACAGATAAAAAAGATACAATTTCTAGGGATGAGAGAGAGAGAGAGAGAGAGAGAGAGACATCCGGATCGTGCATCTGGAATTCCGGGTCCGGGTCGGACTCTGATCTGCCGCTCAAACCGCGTGGATCTGGATTTTTCCGGTTCAGGTCCGCTCAACACTACTATTCGTAACTATTTGGGCTTCCCATAGACAAACATTACGCATCGAATAGTCAAAGAGCGGATATTATAATATTAATATATATTAATTAATTAAATTAATAAATAATAATTGATAATAATAAAAAAATAAATATATAAATTAAATAAATTAATTATTAATTAATATATAATATTCGCGAAGCCGGATAATCGAAGTATTCGATCATCCCTAACAATTACCCTATCAGAAGGAGCTCGCTGATGGTTTCTCAGTTAACACATTGTAGGGAACTAAAGAATACTATAAAAGCCAAATGGTACAACATTTTTAAAGAAACCAAATTGCAAAAAAATACACTGAATACAAAAAAAAATTGTCCCTATCACCGAAGATTCCTATAGGGAATCCAAATTTCGATACAGAGAGCTATAATTTATAAAGTGGCTACAATAATAGGTGTTTTGAAGTACTGGGATGTGGATATATACTACAACCGTTTACTCCAGATACTAAGGAAGTTTATTTATGACGCATATTATTACACTCGGCTTACTGTGTAGATATTCCATTTACCATTATTAAGGAACGGAGTATTCCCTCATACAATTATGCAAAATATAAAGCAATTTGGCATCACGTCTGTTTACAACAATATTACATTGTTAGCGGAGGAGCGTAATGGCTGGCGTAGCCATGAAACGCCGCGTTGTAGATAAGCCTCCCGTACGAGGGGACACTAACTCTCGGACGATTATAAATAATTGCGTTCTCTGCAGCGGGATGTTATCATGAAGATTGGGAATCATTTCCTCTGGAATTGGGTGTTTGCTTTCTCAGCAATGTTTTAATTGAAATGAATTTGAATGAGAAACATCTCATTACTAACAACGTCGATGGAAGGCGGCATACATTCTGTTTGGGTGGTTTATATATATTCTTCACGGATAACTTACATTTTATTTTGCCGCGCACCCCGGAAAAAAAAATATATATTTGACATCTGTTTAGATAGTTTAACTGGTTTATTGTTTTGGCTTGGAAATGTTATTGGAAAGTGATTTTCTGTTGAGGTAGACGGTTCAGTACTGAAAGGGAATATACTATCTTGTAAGAACATTTCTATTTTGCGTTATGGGAGATATAGTGATGAGGAAATATCACGCGCTGATTAAATTTAAAGACTCGGATTTCCTCAAAAGCAGCGTCAAATTACAATATTTTTTTTTGATACCTGCAGTACTGAAGTTCACCATCGCTAATGTTTTGAATTTTCCATAGAAAATAATGCAACAGCGCCCCCAGCCATTATCTGATGTAGATGATACACTGTATATAATTAAATAACTGAGCCGTACAGTGAATGACAATGGGAGGGTGGAGTAATATAAACTTTCTTTTATCGGGAAAATAGGCAACATGTGGCAACGGATTTTTAGACACCTTGAAGATTATCAAAGCATATATATTTTTTTTTTTTTTCTTTTTTGGGAAATGTGACGCCCCTGAACTATCAGGTCGTCACAGGGTATTGTGCAATCTGCCCTCCCGTGCAGTATCCACCTCCTTCTTGGTTTTGGGTCCTCAACCAAATGATGTTGCCTACATCAGCTAATCAAAACCCTAGATACACCCTGCACCACACCCACCAAACACACCAGTGGATGGCTTGAGTGGAATAGAGTCAACCCACCTGGGGGGGTTGGAGAAGGGAGGTGTCAGGAGTGTCAGTAGGAGTAAAGAGTCTGAGAAGGGGAAGTGAGAGGTCAGGAGCAGGGCTCCTGGGAAACAGTCTAGGTAGCAGACGGTGGTCTCGACCTAGAGGAGCTGGACCCCCGGTCGCAGGGGATCGTGGCAAGGGGCACGGATCTGTCGAGGAGGACAGCCGGCGGCCTTGCACCATCACCAGGCTGGGACCAAGGCACGACTGAGAACGTGGACCCTAGGTCGGGGAGTAGCTTCAGGCAACCCAATAATTTACCCGAGGAGAATGGAGTCTTTATGATCCGTTCCCACCCGCTCCAGAATCTGGGTACTAGCGCAAAGAGGGGGATAGGAGTTTCCACTCAAAACGGTCCAGAAAATCCCAAGTGTGAACCCTGAGAGCAAGCTCCCACACTTAGCCATAGTGGGGAGCGGGACCCGGCAAGTTTTATACTACCGGGACCACCAAAGAAGCAAACTGAGTGCCAGGAGGCAGATCACGGATCACCAGGCAGCACCATTGGGGACGGGACCCGAACTAAGCTCCCCTCAGCGGCAGCGGTGTCCAGAACTTTGGTTTATCCAGTTGTTGGTGTTAGCTTAATGGACTGAGTGAATACGCAAGTGGCCCCATTGCACCCAACAACACTCCCCCACCATCACCGAGCCCGGGGTATCCCCCCTACCCGTGGAGGGTCACTACACCTGGCTGCCCCACTCCATCATCCCCGGGTACTCCCAACGGCAGCGGTGGTACTCTTAATTACAACATACCACGGGTGGAGTCACGAACTTAATAATCTCCCTTGTAAATACCCCCTTCAATTTGAGAGGTCGCATGACCTCGGGGTCCGGAGACCCTCGAGCCACTGAGAACCTGGATCCGAGCAGCTCAGCTGCTGGCATGGGGGTGGCACAGAAAGAACCTCCACTTAATCACCAGATTAAATCTAAGGTTACTGTTATGCTCACGGAGGGCAATGAGGATCCAGGAGTGGACCCACTGGATTGAGCACTGGACTCCCCTGAAGGTAATACAAGCAGCGAACCCCTATACAGGGACTGTGCGGTGCACCAACGGAAGGCCTAAATGCATGGCGGCCTGGGACCAGCAGACTAAAGGCCGCTTTACACGCTGCGATATTGTGACCGATATCGCTAGCGTGTGTACCTGCCCCCATCGGTTGTGCGACATGGGCAAATCGCTGCTCGTGTCGCACAACATCGCCCAGACCCGTCACACTACTTACCTGCCCTGCGACGTCGCTGTGACCGGCGAAACGCCTCCTTTCTAAGGGGGCTGTTCGTTCAGCGTCACAGCGACGTTACATCTGCGTCACTGAACCGCCGCCCGATAGAAGCGGAGGGGCGGAGATGAGTGGGACGAACATCCCGCCCAACTTCTTCCTTCCGCATTGCGAGCGGGAGGCAGGTAAGGAGAGGTTCCTCGTTCCTGCGGTGTCACACGTACCGATGTGTGCTGCTGCAGGAACGATATTAGAGAATGGATCCCCATGTCACCGATGAGCGATTTTGCACGTTTTTGCAAGGATGCAAAATCGCTCAAAGGTGTCACACGCAACGGCATCGCTAAAGCGACCGGATGTGCGTCACAAATTCCGTGACCCCAACGAGATCGCTTGAGTGATGTCGCAGCGTGTAAAGCGGCCTTATGTCTCTAAGGACTGATGCAGTCTCTAGAATGTCCAATGCTGGTGTGCTACAGCAGAGACGGTATAGACGCGACGTCACAGCAGGAATGGCTCAGGTGTGGCGTCCACTGCATTGATGACTCAGATGTGACGTCCACAGCAGGGATGGCTCGGGTGTGGCGTCCACAGCAGGGATGACTCGGGTGTGGCGTCCACAGCAGGGATGACTTGGGTGTGGCGTCCACAGCAGGGATGACTCGGGTGTGGCGTCCACAGCAGGGATGACTTGGGTGTGGCATCCACAGCAGGGATGACTTGGGTGTGGCATCCACAGCAGGGATGACTTGGGTGTGGCGTCCACTGCAGGGATGACTCTGGTGTGGCGTCCACTGCAGGGATGACTCTGGTGTGGCGTCCACAGCAGGAATGACTCGGGTGTGGCGTCCACAGCAGGAATGGTTCTGGTGTGGCGTCCACTGCAGGAATGGCTCTGGTGTGGCGTCCACAGCAGGAATGGCTCTGGTGTGGCGTCCACAGCGGGTATGGCTCTGGTGTGGCGCCCACAGCGGGAATGGCTCGGGTGTGGCGTCCACAGCAGGAATGGCTCTGGTGTGGCGTCCACAGCGGGTATGGCCCGGGTGTGGCCTCCACAGCAGGAATGGCTCGGGTGTGGCCTCCACAGCAGGAATGGCTCGGTTGTGCCGTCCTTGGTGCAGGGATACAATACAGTAACGCACAGGGACCTGATAACTAGCAACACACTATAGGCAACGTTGCTCAGCCCTTTAAGAAAGGGGCATGGCCACGCACCCTATGGGCACTTACTGAAGCCCTGCATGTGCTTTGGAAGCAGGAAGAGGTTGCCGCAGGAGATGAGGGAATGGAATGGCCAGATGTTTGAGAAGGAGGAAGCCCCGCCAGGGTCTGTGAGTGGGGACGCGTGGACATACCAAGCTGGAATCGGAAGCTGCAGAGCTGGTGGACAGGTAAGAGGGGGGATGCCCCCACCGGGGCCTCTGAGCGGGGACGGGCGCTACAACTACTACCCTTCTGTGGTTTGTAATATGCCATATAAAATGTCAGTGCCTGCACACATCAAAATTGAAGCTGGTGACCACAGAAGGGTGGAACATTGCAGCGGAGAGACAGCGGGAAGAGTGCGCAGGCGCGAGATTTCAGACCGCACACCTGGCGTCACAGGGACACTAAGGAAGAGAACAGGAGGAAAAATGTTGTAAACTGAAGACAGGAGGAAGCCTTATCTTCTGGGCAGTGAGTGCCCCATAGCCTGGAAGATCAAAGCTATAAAACAGGTGTCAGGAACCTTTTTTTCTGAGAGCCATGAACGCCACATATTTTAAAATGTAATTCCGTGAGAACCATGCTAACCAGCGCAGAGCTGCTCAGAAGGTCCCAGGAGGCACTGTAGGCGATGCTACAGGCACGGAGGAGGGGGTGTTGTAGCTGAAGAGGGTCAGTGTGCCTGGAGGGTCGGCAATACTGCTGCGGACTTGTGGAGCGCCATTGATCAGCCGGTGGCGGGCGCCATTTATCAGCCAGTGGGCTGCTTTGTTTCTCCCGCAGTTGACGAGATTGACTTCAAGAAAATGGCAGCGGCACATGCACAGATCAACACGATGGACTTCAAGAAAATGGCCGCGGATTCCAATCTGCGCACGCGCCACCTATGTTACATTTTTGTGTTTCCTGTGCCGAATTGTTCCTACATCTTCATGGGGGAACCTCCATCATAGACCTGTTTTAGTAATCTGGTTCTCACGATACATATGAACACCATGGACTCATGATATGTAAAGTACAGTATGTGACATATGTTTAATTTAAACACATACGTTTTTTCCTTTCCGGTTGTTCTTGCTAATATTTCTCAAACTCTTACTGACTAATTAATATAGTAGAACGATGGAAGCCATCTGCCTGTAGGAAAGAGACGCTTATTCACTCACCAACACACCAAACACAGGACATCTGTTGACGACTGCCCTATACATTTGTCTGAGTCCTACTTCTTTGGTCCTCGCGTTGTCGTAACATCGAGATTGTGTTATTTAGTTATAGTTCTATGATATCTTTAGAATATATCAAAAATAAGTCCAATATAGTATTGGAGAAGATGAACTTTTCCATACCGGAGCACCCCGGACCTTATACATTGATGGCCACCAAACATCCAACAGAAGACCACTCTTTTTGGATGTGACTTTGAAGCCAATTAGATGCTAAAAGTGTGCATTTCTTCACAAATAACTCATTAGACATTATCGTTGATGCAATGGTTCCATGGTCAGACTTTGTGTTGGCTTCTGCTTTTGGCTGAATCTAGAAAGTTCACTGGTGGCCACTCGTAAACCTCTACATAGTCATCTAGACCCCAGTGCTGTGCTACCAGGTTAACTTTCAGCGTAGTTACTGATTTGTAGAACAACAAACTAAAAGAAGTATTCAAACAATCAAGAGTTAGAACTGAAGAATCAGTAGTCAATTGCTGAATTAGAATTAAAGATCATTGAGACAGAATTAACAGGAAGGCGGAGTACTCGGGCAACGAGAAGGTGAAGCATCCAAGAGCTCATCCAGAAGACTTGCCTATGATTATCCAATCCATATGTAGTCCTGGGTATACAAAATAGGAGCCAACCATTTTATCAGTTCACTGATAGGATTAGGGACACCTTCCAAAGCCAAACTGGGCCCTGCCTAAAATTTCTGCCAGTAATGACCGTTTCCATCCTCTCCTCTCCATGATGAATTATACTGCGGATAAAAAGCGCAGATAGGGTCTTATCTGGAGAGATGTGACAAAACAAACAGGTAAGGGTACTCACCTATAGAAGTTGTGCCAGTCACAACTCCTATATAGGCATGAAATGGCGTCTGCTGCAGCCCCGGAGTGACATATTACAAATATAGACGAGAGAACCTGGGATATGCCGCGCTGATGTAGCGCCCCCAAGCCACTCAGGGCACTACAAGAAGCTGCATCCTCTTGGGGATGCAGGACCTACCCCCTGGGACTTGGAGTACCAGTGCTGATACCACCAAATCACAACCAAAATTCTAGTTCTCCACTCCACACTGGGCATAGAGGGTTAACCATGTAAGGGGATGGTCGCCATGGAAGGAACAAGTCCCGGGATTAGCCAGCCTGGTGGGTCGGGTCAGCAGTGAGTTAGAGAAGTGAGGCACACAGAGAGGTGTGCGGACGTGCCAAAGTTGGGCCCGTGCAGCGGGGACCCTGGGGGTACAGGAGAGAGGTTGCCAGGGCGCGTACGGACAAGTACTGCTGGGACCGGAGAATGCACGGGGCACAGAGCCCTAGATCAGGCGCCAGTTCTACACGGCTTGATAAATACCTGTCCGGTGAGGACACCTTAATGGACTTCACCGAACCAAATAATCCGGGGGCATCAGCAGTAAACTAGGATTGGGTTTCAGACACTTACCTCCCCACAGGGTCCGCACTGCCCACCGTACGGAGAAGGAGGCTATAACCCCCAAAAGGGACAGTGGGGCCCCAAATGCTCCACGCTATGGGGACCCAACCAACAGAGTGCAGGGGACAGAGCAACCTGGGTCACTACATTGGCACTGATACTCCTTGGGACCTGAACCAGCAACCCCTCTGTCCGAGTGAGTAGAGACTGTTTATTACAACCTTGTGTGGTCTCCGTTATTACCCTGTCCCATCTCCTAGGCACGGCTCTACCTACGGAGGGCCTAACATCATTGCTGCTACCACCACCTGCTCTGGGAGTACCCACATTCAGCAGCGGCGGTTCTCCACCATTAACCGCAACCCGCAGGTGGCGTCACATGAACATTAACTCTCTTATTTCCCCTGTAAATACTCCCCTTTTACAAAATAAGCCCCAGGGCACAGGACCGGGCAACGGCCACCAAAGAGACATTCCCAATTGCAACCACCCGGGACCAAGTACCCCTTTCCCTGGGCGCAACACTGACATCAAACATTAAGTAGCTGATTAATTTTCTTTTATTCAATCAGGTCTACGCGTTTCGGAGGACGCAGCCTCCTTCCTGAGGACAATTTTACAGAAAAATCAATTTTGAGCTTAGGGCCCCTGGGTCTCCATTATCCCAGAGTCATCATGAAAATTATAAAGTTTCTTATATTTCATCTGTACTATTGTTTTATGAATTAAAAATAAAACTGATGGAACGTCCCTAAGATGTCCATGCTTTTCCTTGACTTTGTGACTCTTACCTTGCAGTCTGTATTACAAAACGTACTGTTAAGAATATTCTGTTCCAACTTTCAATAAATACAAATGATAAAAAAAAACAAAAGCACAATAATAACAAACTCCGCCACACAAGTGTTTTTCACAAAAGAGGAAAACGTCCACATTAATAGAAAATTTATGAAGAAATGATAGACACAAAAATGTATAGAGTATACCCCAACCGTGTATATGTGGCGCCCCTGCGGCTCCAGTCGCCACAGAGTATTGCAACTTATTTTAGGTGCGATATTCGCCTCGATTAAGGAGAGGGTTAATCACCAGTGTTCCACATTCACACTTTACATTTAGCTTAGGAGCCTTCTCATTGGGGAGCTGGACTAGGGTAGGCAGGGGGGTGGCCATCACGAAGCATGTGAATTCCCCGGTCACTAGAACAACTACCTGGGAAAGCAGATTCCACTGGGGGTAGAAGTAGGAGCAACATTCCACAAACCTTGGTCAGTCTACCCGGGACATCAGTTCTGGCGACACAGCACCACCACCTTCTTCTTCTTCTTTTCTGGGGCCTAGGCTTGGAGCTGAACGCTTAGCCCAGGTTCCTCATTGTTGGAGGGGCAACTCTTACAAAGAACACTTTCTAAACACTGGTGGCTTCTTCCAACTTATCCGAGGTTGACGGGGCCCATCACAGCGGTGACCAGTGCTTCTGCGGCAGCAACCGGGCTTCTTAAAGAACTGTGAGTAAAGACACCGGGAACCGCAGCAGCCGACTGGACTCATTACCGACGCCACAGCACCCCCGGCCACCACCATTACTACTCCCCTCATCATCCTCCCCGGGGCTCGCTCCACCTGTGGGGAGTGATACCATCCCGGCTGCTGCTAACATCAGCCCCAGAGGACGGCGACAGCAGCAGCGGCTATTCCCTGGCCACGTACCGCATGTGGCATCACGAAATTCCTAACCTCTACCTCATCATCCCCCTTCTATTGGTGTACATCTTGGGGCACGAAACCGGGCAGGCCATCGCGACAATCCAGATCTCCGCACCGGCCTGGTGACGAGTAAACTGGTATGAGACCCGTCCTGGACCCCCTGCCTCCTGGGTGCTACATATACCCTTCCGATGTTTCGGCTAGAGTATAGACTTTATCAAGGATTTATCTGGATTAGAATAAGGCTGGTTTCAGAAGTCCATGTTTAATCCGGTACCAGTCACACGCACGGTTATGGTCACATCCGTGTTTGCATACGTGTGACACGTACCGGGTAAAACACATGTCTCCGCAATGAAAAGATGTTCTATATTTACCTGTATCCAGCGATGCTGTCTCTGGCTCTGCTGCCTCCTGCTCCTGACCCCCGCTCATTTATTTTCATTGATTATTCACTGCCTGAGGATTTGGAAGAAGGAGCATCGCGGGGACAGGCTGGGTACAGAACAGCCGAGGACAGCACCGCCGGGCACATCGCCAGTGACAGGTGAGTATACAGCAGTTTGTGCAGTGACATCCAGGGGGTCATCAGAGCTCCCAATGAACTCTCATGAACCCCTGGAAGTCACCATCGTGACACTCGCTGTAGCGCAGTTGTCGCAGGGGTGTCATCAGGAGGTCATCAGAGTTCATTGGGAAATCCGATGACCTCCTGGACATCCTTGCACACTGCTGGCAGGATACTCACCTGTCACTAGCGATGTCCCCAGCGATGCTGTCCTCGGCGGTGCTGTCCCCAGCGATGCTGTCCCCAGCCTGTCACCGCAATGCCTCTGCTCCCAGCTGCTCACTGCAGTGAATAATTAATGAAAATAATAAGCGGGGGTCAGCATCGCTGGGGAGACGTAAATATAGAAAATCTTTTTATTTAAAAAACCTGTTTTCTCCGGTCCGTGTCACACGGACGTCACACGGATCACATCAGTGTGCGGTCTGTGTGACACCCGTGCTGCCGGAGAAAGAACTGACATGTCTGCGTGTGAAATAGCGGGGCCACACGGTCCGTGTGAGTACACAATAGGGGAACATAGGTACGTGTGACATTCGTGTTAAAAACGGATGTCTCATGCACCTAAAACACGGACAACTGAATCCAGCCTAACAAAGAAAATATATGGGTCATAATATGAAAAAATGAAAGGGGGAAAAAATATTAATGAAGTGGACACAAATCAAATAAATTTTATATATATATATATATATATATATATATATTTTTTTTTTTTACTTTATATATACAGAACAAGACATTAATGTGTAAATTTTATTACATAGAAGCAACACCGTATAATCTATATGAGGTATCGTGGGGGATATAAAGGAATGTGGGGAAGCGAGAGAAGTGACGTCCTCATAGGATTAAATAAGTAATAATTAAAGTAATAATAAAGGAAAAGTGACCACAGTGAGAAATGAAGGTTCTTTGTGGGCATTGATGAGCAAAACTGTGAAAAGTCTTAATAATTAAAGCATGGATGATATGGCTCAATTATGGGATTGTAATGGAGGCATTTAGAATGGATCAGAGATGATCATGTTTTTTGTTTAATGTTTATATTCCTGTTTTGATACATAAGACTCTGTTACTTTGTGATACAATGTCTCCCTTCCTATCCGGAATGATTGTAGTTCCTTAGTTTTGCAGTCGCTCATGTAACCTCCTTTATTGTCTACTCTTGGGAATCCAGAGACAAAACTTTTTTTTTTTTCCTCTAACGTATGCCCTGATTTCCGAACGTTAAACTTTTTTTTTTTTTAATAGTTTATGTTCTTGCCAATCTCAGCACAGCTCTACAAAGTAAAATATTTGGCAGCGAATTTATATTAACAGATGGAAGAAGAAATTAACACGTTTTTGCTTCGCTAATTCACAGTTCTTTTAGTACACTAATTCCAAATCACCTGTTCTGACTTTGTCAGGCTACAGACACCTGTTTGGGGTAATATTCCACAGCTAATTATTACATGAGAAATTTACTTTCCAGCAGAAGGTTTTCTGTGTGAAATTGTCAGAGTTAACAAATTAGTAATACCAAGCTTGTACATAACGTGTTTTGCCGTTGTTAAATCACTGCGGTTTAACCTTCTATGTCAGGGAAATTTTTCGGCTATTGTTCGAGGGTTTATTTCTTGACTATATCATTGCAAAGGCTTAAAATTAGCTTTGATAAGCGAATAAATAATATTGGAATATAAACAGTGAAAAATATTCCAATGATAATGCATAAACTACATGATAGGAAATTTAAAGGGGCTGTTCACTAGTTTTTGATAACCCATCGATAGGTAAACCAATATGAGATCACCCATACATCTGCTGTTATCACCGGTGGTGGCACAGATCTGTACACTCTTTAATGGCTGCTGCCAGGTTGTCACAAGGAGGTTTATAGTAACATCGCTGACTGTCATGGTGGCGTCTGGATCTGTGGACACCAGAATCGGACTGGCTACTGGAGGAACCGCCAGTAATACCTGGCCTGGCTGCGGTTACCTGCATTGAACTCCAGAGTTCTCACCTGAGCTCTGGAGTGCAGCCTGGACTGAACTCAGGGTTTGCAGGACTAAACCGTGAGCGCCGACTGATTCCCAGGTGATTTCAGTTCAGTTCATGACAGCTGCGGACAGGCCGGGCTCCACTCCGAAGCTCTCACCTGAGCTCCGGAGTCAGCCCAGCCTGTCCGCAGCTGTGACATGAACTGAACTGCAATCGCCGGGGAATCATTCGGCACTCGCGGTTCAGTCCTGCAAACTCTGAGATCAGTCCAGGCTGCACTCCAGAGCTCAGGTGAGAGCTCCGGAGTTCAATGCAGTTAACTGCAGCCAGTCGTTGTATTACTGGCAGTTCCTCCGGTAGCCAGCCAGATTCTGGTAGACCCTACAGATTCTGGCACTCTGCCTGCTAACTTAACTGATGTCTGTGATCAGTGCAGGCAGACTCTGGTGTCGGCCCACAGACTTGTAGTTCATAGGCAGGCTAGCAAGATTTAACTTCTGCTGGGCTGCTTGTTAGTCTCCTTTGATCACATGTTGTTGGGGAGCCAGTCATATTCACTCCCCTTTTATATATGCTTTCTCAAAATTTCCATTATTGCCAGGTATAGCTGCTCTATACTGGTCTGGAGAGGTGCTTTCATCTAGACTTACTGGTGGTTGTAAAGATTTAGTGCTGTGAGCAGTTTTGATGTGTTAACCCTTGTTGTTTTTTTGTTGCTGACGTATTTCTATTGCTTTGCTCCTTCTTCGTCTCTTACTGTTTGTTCCTTTTAAGTTTGCAGGTGTCTGAGTTTTGTTTTTTTCTAGTCTGTCTTTGTGTTGCAATCACACCCCTGGTAGAGAGGGAATAGATTAGCTTTACTCAGGAGAATAGTAAGGCACATGACTTTGGCATCTCCACCATTAGGGGTAACCCTGAGATTAGGGATAGCCTATTATTCCCTGGAAGCCATGCAGCTTCCTAACACTCACTGACTCCAACCAGTATATGCACCTCTTCTCCAGATGTCACTGGTGACAGACCATCGTGTGGTTTCTGACAATAGAAGGTCACAGCGTTTGGCTGCGAAAAATGCTCCCTGACTTTCCAATGTTCCTGCTGTCAGTATTCATTGGTACAGGTAGCTTTTCCTTCTGGATTCATCTTTCCCCTTTTGGACCCAGGAGGAGCTCGCCTTCCACCAAGCTACTGATCATCAGTATTCTCTTGGTGTTTGAATACACCCTTCTTCCTTGGACTGGTGCTGATGAATTTATTCACTTCTTTCTAGCTCTGGTTGCAAGCAGGTGGCTTGCTCTCATCTGTAGTATCATTGCTAAACTCCTGCCTGAGTCATCTGTGGATAAGTAGTTCATGCATTTTCATCCGTGTGTTGTCCTTGTGTATTCATTTAGCGTTTTAGTGGGGTTGATGAAGAGCTCATCCCACCCGTTCCAGCATCTAGGGTCAGATATACGGCTCAGGGCATAGGTTCTGCACTTATCTAGGTTGTGAGGGAATACCGAGACCAGCAGTAGGTTTGATCAGGGGTCACCCCCTTCCCTAGATGCAGGGGTCCCAGTCCTTTACCTTTCACCACTCACTTGGTATTTCCCAGTACCTAACGTGACACCAAAGGCTTCGATTCTCTACAAACAGTCCTGGTCAGGATAAATGGATCCTTCCTGAAGACATCACAGTCACTACATCCTGACTGACTCCGGTCAGTGCACACACTCCCTCTGCACACACCTACCTCCTTCCTGAAGCCCTAGCAGCCCTCAAACACTGACCACATGCCAAACCGACTCCATCTTAACAGGTGATACACACCCATGGGTGTTAGGTGGATCTGGCTATCCAGATATTATCTCTCAACCTATCCATACAACCTGGCCCTAATATACCCTAACAAGACGCCTAGCACTAAAAGTACCAGAACGGACATCCAGGTTTACATCTCTTGTGATACATATCAGCCATCCTGTTACACCAGCTTTAGGGAAGGTAACTACCTCAAGGGTAAGACCAACACGGTGGATTTGGCGTGCTGATTACATACTGCAAATTGCAATGCAATACATAAAAACAAGGCTTCTAATATTCGCTCTACGAAGCTCTACTCTAAGCTGCAAAAAAAACAAGAATGGTGATGTGGAGCCCCTGAGGCTTCAAGCGCCACAGGGTACTGCACCTCACCCAAGGTGCATTATTCATCTCGGATACGGAGGAGGTCCTCACCGGTAAAACACCAATACACTCACTCAACACATAGGGCTCATTCTCTGGGACCGGGCTAGGGAAGGTGCCTGGGTAGCCATCAGGAGGAACAACCCGGGGCCGAGCACCGACTTGGGAAGTTAGGAGCCATTTCACAGATTAGTTAGGGAGCTCCAGGCACAGTAAGCACCAGGACGAACTCGGGAACGGACAAGCAAGGAAGCAAAGACAAGGATAGCAAGGGGGCCCATGGTCTGGAGCTGGAGGCTCTACCTGGGTTCTTAGGAAGAAGGGGGATCCTAGGGTTCGCGGGGAGTGCAGCAGGGACCCGTTCTATGGCCCAGGAGCTGTGGTGCAGGGAGGCCGACGAAAGGAGACGTACAGAAGGAAACACTGACCTTGACCTCCGAACTATCTGGGATCAGCTGAGGCCCATCACAGTGAGATGTGGCACACCAAGGGCAGAGTGACTTCAGTGAGTACTGTGCCCTCTGTGTCATTCCATCATTACTGGCGCCCTCACCATCGCGCCCCCGTGCCATAGGCGACTATTACTCTCAACATCCTCTCTGGGGCCTGAGCTCTGCCTGTGGAGAGCTGTTCCATCTGAGCTGCGTTATCATCCGCCCCAGAGAAGAATCCCCGCAAGGCGGCTAATACTGGCCGCACACCACAGGTGGCGTCACGAAGACAGATCCCATCATACCCAATCCCCAGCGTTAATTGACACCAACGGGGTCACGGAACCGGGCCAGGCCGCTGTGACATCCCGAATCGGCCCGGTGATGGGTAGTCCTCCCCCCAAGGACCCCATGGGTGCGTCAGTGACATCTGTTTTCAATAGGTTGGAGATACTTGATTGTTCATATTTATCATCAGGGTGGCATCTTATCACATGCAAGAAAAAGAGAAAAAACGGGACAAAAATGGGTGAAAAGCGGATCCAGCGCACTAATGATAAAAATGGCCAGATTTTTCTCATATGCAAAAAAAACAGATCTGAAAAAAACGCACCTGTAAAAGTTCTTACAATTCAAATTGATTACAAAGTGATCCCTACTACACAGGTTACCTCTAATAACAATATGTTGTAGAGGACATTATTTAGAAATATCGTTACTATGTTCTTCTGGCCAATCTTACATACAACGCTGGCCTAACGCAAGGATCTTCCGCTTAAGATGTTCTTAAATTAATGCTGTCTGATTTCTGGCTGTCATTTGCTGCCCGGAATGGACATTCTCATCTTCCGTTTCCAAATCTCTCAAAGAAACCGGGAATTATCTTCGTATTTATATTTGTGATAACAATTAGAGTAGAATCGCACTTATCGTAAATAGGAACTGTCAGATTTTGGTCTTCAAAACTGATAAACATAGTCCATCTGACAATTTGATGAATTTTCCGCCTCGGTTATAGTTTGGAAATGGTTTTATTTGAATTCATGACTTAAGTACTTTTTGGAGATGATGTGATAAAATGCTACAAATTGCAACAATTCCATACAATGAGGCCTTGGGTCATATGTGTCAGCACAGCACCAAAATATTTAATAGCCTAATGTATCATTATTTCAGTGATGCTGCTTTTTCTTATGAAATTTTTTATATATATATATATAATATATATATATATATATATATATATATAATAAAAATAAAAAAAAATAAATATAATATATAATAATAAATATATATATATATATATATATATATATATATATATATATATATATATATATATATATATATATATATATATTTTATCTTTTTTCATCTCAAAATATTTTTATAAGATAAAGCCATGTTTTCAGAGAAGATATATTTTTTAAAATTCAACATATTATTTTTACAATCCTTAGTACTCCACTTTATATTCAGATTCATGATCTATAGTATATTGTGCTACCGAAACTTCCCCAATCTAGAGAATGGTGGTCTCAAATGCACTGAAAGAAAAAAGTGGAAGCCACATAAGCAAGAAACCGCTCAATTCATTGTTTATGGGATTGCCAGAGTGTCACAAGTTGACTGTTACGATGGCGGTGGACGCGGGATCCTATGCAATTCTTCATGCTATGGGATTCTAGGCTATTCCTTACCTCAGGGTTACTCCCGCTGGTTTAGATGCCGGAGTACTGTTCCTGGCTAGGCTCCTGACCAGTAATGCTCTGATACCCCTCTCTCACTTGGGGAAGACTTGGCAGGAGTGTGATGTAAAACAGATTTAAACAAGGGAAAACCAAAACTCTGGCTTATTGCGCACACAGAGGAACAGATAATGAAAGACTCAGGAGTAAAGCAAGAGCAGGAAGGTAACAACAAAAACACAAGTGTTAACTCCACAACTGAACTCGGCAACACGTATAACAACCACCAGATAGTCTGGATCACAACACGTCACCAGTCCAGCTTAGATAAACTATAGAACTATAGCTGGCATAGGTGGAAGGATCTAGCCAGTATATATAGCAGATGTGATTGTCTTCCCCACAACATGTGATCAAAGGAGACTAAAGGGCCCGTTACATGGGACAATTTATACAGCGATCGCATATGCAATCGCACCCGACCCCATCGTTTGTTCAACACGGGCAATTTGTTGTACTTACCTTCCAAACGACCTCGCTGTGGGAGGCGAACATCCTCATCCTGAAGGGGGAGGGACGTTCGGCGTCACAGCGACATCACACAGCGGCCGGCCAATAGAAGCGGAGGGGCGGAGATGAGCGGGACGTAACATCCCGCCCACCACCTTCCTTCCGCATTGCCGGCGGCCGCAGGTAAGCTGCAGTTCGTCGATCCCGGGGTGTCACAACCGGTGTGCTTAAATTGAACGAGTTTTTGAAAATGAGCGACGTGTCAACGAGCAACGATAAGGTGAGTATTTTTGCTCGTTAACAGTCACTCGTAGCTGTCACACGCTACGATATGTCAAACGATGCCGGATGTGCGTCACGGAATCTATGACCCCGATGACGTATCATTAGATATATTGTAGCGTGTAACGGGGTCTTTACTAGCAGAAATTAATTCTTGCTAGCCTGCCTATGAATTACCACTCTGCAGGTCAACGCCCGAGTCTGCCTGCCTTGATCAGACAGCAGAGAAGTTATCGGGCAAAATATCAGAATCTGTAGTCGGAACAGAACCCATGACAGTCGGCAAAGTTTGTAAAAAATCTACATGTGACACGAAGACAGCCGAGTATAACATTTTCCAAGTAGTCCCATAGACTGAGTGGTGTAATGCCATGCAGGCATGGCTCTTGCAGTGTTTTGGTGGGGCACTTTAGTAGTCAAACGCAGAGTGATTGGCAAGTTTATCACATATCCTGTGGAAAAGCCAATACTTTATCGGTTGCAAATAACTGTTTAATAAGGTTCACAAATGAATAGTCTTACGCAAGAATATCATCCAATCCAAAAACAAACTAGGTTCAATTTCATAATAACTGAGTTTTCCAAATGAAGAGTCAGGCAACACTCACTGCGTTCATGAGCGTAGACCTATTAGGAGTCTAGCTATGCAGTGATGGCGGTTTGGTCTGGCCTGCCATATATCTAAATACCTGCATGCCATATGTAGTGCACAACTCTCCTCTGATACACGATGTGGAAAAGAAGGTTCGAAGTGTTGAATTCAAAATATAGTTATTTTTCTATCTAACTTTTCATGCTCCTTGGAGATACAGTAAGCAGCCACAAGAGGCAATTGCCCAACTCACTTTCCCCTCCTGTCTGGAAAAACTAGTCACATGCATTGCTCAGATGTGATTTTGGCCCATTCTTACACACAAACACACACAGACACACACACAGACACACACACACAGACACAGACACACACACACAGACACACACACACAGACACACACACACACACACACAGACACACACACACACACAGACACACACAGACACACACAGACAGACACAGACACACACACATACACATACACACACACACACACACATACACACACACACACACACATATACACACACACACACACACTTCAAATCCTGAAGGTCCCATGAGCTCCTTCTATGAACTCTGAGCTTTCGTTCCTTCCATAATTTTTTATATTGGATTCAGGTATGGTGAGCTAGGGGTATGGAAAGCACTTGATTGTAGCCAGTTGTTATGGTGAAATGATGTTCTTTTGCCTTTTGGATTATGGTCCCAACACTGCTCACTGGAACTTTCAGCAGTTTAGATATTCTTATCTAACCAATGCTATCAGTTTGTTTTGTAATGATAAGTTTGTAAAGATTTTAAGACAGCTCACTGGTTTTATCCATCATGAGATGTTTCTTGTGTTGCACCTTGGTAATGAGACACCTTTTTATAGGCAATCAGTTGAACCCATATATTATTTTTCACTAGGTGGCAGGATTGCTTTCTAGTTACTAGTAAATTTCATGGTTGAGAAGGTGAAAGTGGTAAGCAAACTGGTGTCTTGTAGCTGGGATAAGGTTCCATACAGGAACTGCAGCATTGTAAGGGTGGTCAGCGCCAGGATAGTTGAGATAAGTTGGTTACTAGTAGTGATGAGGGAGCACTAAATGGTTCAAGTGCACAGTACTTGAATCGAGCAGGTCAGCCAGTTGGACGAGCTCTACTCGAGTATCGAGTATAATGGAAGTCAAAGGGAAACTTGAGCATTTTTCTAGAACATCGGAGAACTAAGGGCTGGGGAGGCTGAAAAAATTGCTGAAATGAATGGAAACTGAAAAGGAATGGGAACAGTATGGGCAAGATGCCTGGATGCATTTCTGCCTCCAAGGTCGATGCTTTTAACTAAATAAAGAAATAAATAATTTTTAAAAATGAGGGGTCCGCCTTATATTTTTTAACCAGCTGGGGCCTAATATTATCAGGTTGGGAAGGTCCATGGTTATTGGGCTCTTCCCAGCCTGAAAATATCAACCCTCAGCCACCCAAGAATTGACCCATTACATTAGATGCTCCAATTCTGGCACTCTGCACGGTATTTCTGATTGCCCTGATGCTGTGGCAATCACTGTAATATTTTTTGGGATGTGTCAGCTGTGTAATGCTAGCTGGCATCAAGCCCCAGGGGTTAGTAATGGAAAGGTGTCTATCAGACATCCCCAATAGTAACCCAGTAATCAACAAAAAACAACACACATCTGGAAAAAAGTTTATTTGAATAGAGACTCCCCCACACAATCTTTTGTTCACCAATTTATTATGCAAAATGTTCCCATGAAGCTCCATTGTAGTCCACGATCCACTAATGCAGCTGTGCTTACTCTGACTAGCACTAAAGTCCAGCTGTTCCCAGGTTCCCTGGCTCAATGCTGCACTCAGCGAGTCCCAGTGATGAGAGTTGTCATCACTAGTGACCCAGTGCCTATGAATAGATGGACATTACTGCTATTCACAGTCCCTGCAGCTGCATTCGTGGAACGTGGACTACGATGCAGGAGCCTCATGGGAATATTTTTTATAATAAATTGGTGAACTTGGGATAGTGGGGGCAGTCTTCATGCAAATAAACTATTTTTTTTGTGTGTGTGTGTGTGTGTGAGTGTGTGGTGAGGGGGTTACTGGGTTACTAATTACACAGCTGACATCGCTCCCCCCAAAAATAATACTCCCAATTATCACCACACCAGGGCACTCGGAAGAGCCTGGGAAAGCGCCAGAATTGGAGCATCTAATGCATTTTAGGCTGGGAAGGGGTCGATATTCATGGACCTTCCTAGTCTCCTGTGACCCACCCCCGCTCAATCACCATTGCTGCTTGCTCCCAGTAATAAACCACTGAATTGTAAGACTGACCCCCCCCCTTTTTTTTTTTTTTTTTCCTCCAGTAAATTCGGGATGCTTCTTTAAAATCCGATGTGTCTCATAAATAGAAAAATATGGTAATTGTGATATGCTGAAGGTCCTTCCGTGGTCCTTGATATTTTCTATTCTATCGTCCTAGTATAAGGATTGTTGGTGTCCCAATGATCAGACCCCACTGAACTGCAAGTTATCACATATTCTTTGAATGTGTATTTGTGTCGCCCACGGATAGGGGGTACTCAGATCCGGGCCAAGGGGTCGCATCTGAAGGCATCACGGTGGTGTGACCCGGTCTGTGATCCCAGTCACCACAACAAAAGGGGCATTATATACAGGGGAGATTTGGTAGTCTTTGTTCCGTGACGCCACCCGTGGTGTACGGTGAAGTAATGGAACACCGCCGCTGCCGGTCACAGGATCCCGGGGATGGTAATGGGCAGCAAGGTGGTGATTTTCCCTCCATGGGTAGGGTGTTGATGTCCCAGGACCCCAGTGTGATGGATTGGGGAGTAACGGGTGCAGTCCACGGCTTGGACCGGGTGTTGCAGGAGTACTCACAGTATAAGGCAATAACTGACACGAGTCCAAGAATTAACCAAGTTGCTGGTAACTGGTGCCCACGGCTGTTGTGAGGACGGGTCCCACACCCGTGTGTGTAATTCGGGTGTTTTTCTCCTGCCTGGTGTCTGTGTCTGTGTCTGCTCCGTACACAGGAAGCAGCTGGCTTATTCCTGAGGCTCTCACTGCCACTTCTCCTAGCCCCACACAGGGGCTGCTTCCAGACCTCTCCCCTCCAGCAGACTGACTGAAATTAAACTCTGCTCTCTCCAAGCTCCTCTCTCCCCCTCCCGTTTTCCTGAGGAGGGGGTGAGTGGGGCCTGATTGGCTGGTGTGTATTGGTGTGGGAAACTCCCCAAGGGAGAGTGAGCTCTGCACCATAAAAATGTATGCAGACATCTGATACCCTGGTTTTGCCAGGGCGGCACATATAAAGTTGGGGAAAACACTTTTAGGTTTCAGGTGGGGAACTTTATTTTGAGCTGTATATATTCTTATTCGCCTATTTTATTCTTGTATCTCTCTTTTTTTTTTTTTTTTGTTTTATACTTTTCTAACTCTTTTATACTTTTTGCTTTTCCACTGTACTATATCGTTTGGAAGATAAGAGTGTATTTATACTTTCTGTTCATCGAAATTCCTCCAAGTTCTGTATTTTATGTTATCCAAGCTCAGCGACAATAGTTCCATTGTAAAACTTATACCGCATACGATAAAATAAAATGTCAAACATCATTAGTCCAGCGGTGTAACTACTAATTTTTCGTTCAAGTGCACAGTGTGGATGGTAGGATCTGGATATCATCCAGGCAGCCTCACTATCATTTAGTTCTTACACCCAGGGTAGACATTTAAGCCCCCAACCCCTATATCTTCTCTGCAGGTGCATAGGAAGATGAACACTTTGCTTCTATTCTGGCAACTTCATCAGATGTGTTCTGTATAATTAAATAAGAATGCATTTTCCCCCTAAAATTATAACATCTTATGTGCTCTTTGCAAATAACCAAGCAGGACAGAAAAAGGGGGGGAAAAAGGTTTAAGTGTGATTAGCTCTTCAGGATTTTTTTTTTATATATTATTAGAAATTTGTCTCCGGCTATAATTGTATTTTTTTTTTTCTTTTTTGTTCTAATTAATGCGTTTTCGCATTCATGTTATTAAATGGCACAAAAGTCTCTGTTTTAGTATTATTACCTTATTTGTATGTTCCACAGCTCGATCGTAATAGAAAATATGCAACTAATTCCTGGCTGTTTAGCAATTCCAACCGGGACTTTTGTCTTAATCAGTGTTATTGTAAGTAACATTAGCATTATTCCTTTACAGCTGCACCAAGAACATACGTTAAGTACATACTCGCTCGAAAAGACTTGTATCATGACATTATATCGAAGTCTGGCATTTGGCATAAGGGGATACCTATGACATAGAAAAGGGATGGATGGATGGATGGATCATTGAAATGATTGGATGGATGGAATGATTGGATAGATGGATGGAAAGATTGGATGGAATGATTGGATAGATGGATGGAATGATTGGATGGATGGAATGATTGGATGGATGGATGGATCATTGAAATGATTGGATGGATGGAATGATTGGATTGATGGAATGATTGGATAGATGGATGGAATGATTGGATAGAATGATTGGATAGATGGATGGAATGATTGGATGGAATGATTGGATAGATGGATGGAATGATTGGATGGATGGAATGATTGGATGGATGGATGGAATGGGGACAACATTCCAAGGTCAGATGGGGAAAAAATGGATTTTAATCAGCCCATACAACACTTCCTGAGAAATGCTCTGCCATTTTGTGCTGAAATGTTGCATGAGCCGATTAAAATCCGTCGTCTTGCCACCTGACTTTGGAGCGCTTCCCTCTATATTTGAGATTTGTATACAAGAAGTTTTGGAAATAACTTTGGGGCTTTGCACCCATCTTTGCATGAAAAGTGTCACCTTTATTTCTCTATCTCTAGCTAGATAGTGATAAGCGAGCACTACCATGCTCGGTACTGGTAACAAGTGATGAGCGGGCACTACCATGCTCAATACTGGTAACTAGTGATGAGCGGGCACTACCATGCTCGTGTGCTCAGTACTCGTAACTAGTGATGAGTGGACACTACCATGCTCAGATGCTCAGTACTCTTAACTAGTGATGAGTGGGCACTACCATGCTCGGGTGCTCAGTACTCGTAACTAGTGATGAGCGAACACTACCATGCTCAGATGCTCAGTATTCGTAACTACTGATGAGCGAGAACTACCATGCTTGGGTGCTCGGTACTAGTAACTAGTGATGAGCGAGCACATGCTCGGGTGCTCGGTACTCGTAACTAGTGATGAGCGGACACTACCATGTTCGGGTGCTCGGTATTCATGATGAACAGTTGGCTCTTGGATGGGCATGACTCGAGCAACTGAGTATAATAGAAGTCAATGGGGGGCTCGAGCATTTCTTCTGGAAATCTTCCTGAAAAATGTTTGAGTTGCTCATTGACTTCCACTATAATCGGGTGCTCGAGTCACACTCATCTGAGCACCAACTGCTTGTTATGAATACAGAGCACGCAAGCATGGTGGTGCTTGCTCATCATGTATGGAAGGGTTGGATGGATGTTAAATGAAAAATGGATGGAAATGGATGAATGGGCGGGATTAAAAAGGATGAATTAGATCAGATGGAAAAGGATGACTGGGCGGAATGGAAAAGGATGACTGGGCGGGATGGAAAAGGATGACTGGACGGGATGGAAAAGGATGACTGGGCGGGATGGAAAAGGATGACTGGGCGGGATGGAAAAGGATGACTGGGCGGGATGGAAAAGGATGACTGGGCGGGATGGAAAAGGATGACTGGGCGGGATGGAAAAGGATGACTGGGCGGGATGGAAAAGGATGACTGGGCGGGATGGAAAAGGATGACTGGGCGGGATGGAAAAGGATGACTGGGCTGGATGGAAAAGGATGACTGGGCGGGATGGAAAAGGATGACTGGGCGGGATGGAAAAGGATGACTGGGCGGGATGGAAAAGGATGACTGGGCGGGATGGAAAAGGATGACTGGGCGGGATGGAAAAGGATGACTGGGCGGGATGGAAAAGGATGACTGGGCGGGATGGAAAAGGATGACTGGGCGGGATGGAAAAGGATGACTGGGCGGGATGGAAAAGGATGACTGGGCGGGATGGAAAAGGATGAATTAGATCGGGATGGAAAAGGATGAATTAGATCGGGATGGAAAAGGATGAATTAGATCGGGATGGAAAAGGATGTATTAGATCGGATGGAAAAGGATGACTTAGATTGGATGGAAAAGGATGAATTGGATCGGATGGAAAAGGATGAATTGGATCGTATGGAAAAGGATGAATTGGATCGGATGGAAAAGGATGAATTGGATCGTCTGGAAAAGGATGAATTAGATCGGACGGAAAAGGATGAATTAGATCGGACGGAAAAGGATGAATTAGATCGGACGGAAAAGGATGAATTAGATCGGACGGAAAAGGATGAATTAGATCGGACGGAAAAGGATGAATTAGATCGGACGGAAAAGGATGGCTGGGCGGGATGGAAAAGGATGGCTGGGCGGGATGGAAAAGGATGACTGGGCGGGATGGAAAAGGATGACTGGGCGGGATGGAAAAGGATGACTGGGCGGGATGGAAAAGGATGACTGGGTGGGATGGAAAAGGATGACTGGGCGGGATGGAAAAGGATGACTGGGCGGGATGGAAAAGGATGAATTAGATCGAATGGAAAAGGATGAATTAGATCGGATGGAAAAGGATGAATTAGATCGGATGGAAAAGGATGGCTGGGCGGGATGGAAAAGGATGACTTGGTCGGGATGGAAAAGGATGGCTGGGCGGGATGGAAAAGGATGACTTGGTCGAGATGGAAAAGGATGACTTGGGCGGGATGGAAAAGGATGACTTGGTCGGGATGGAAAAGGATGACTGTGCGGGGTGGAAAAGAGTGGATGGATGGGATGGAGGAATGATGGAAAGATAAGTAGACATGGATGGATGGAAGGATATATAGATTGATGGAAGGATAGATTGATGTGATAAATTATTAAGATAGTCCTAATTAGAAGCTAGTAATAAAAATAAAGTACAGCCATAAAATAATTGAGCATGAAACTAATATCATCCTTTTATAAATGTTTAAGACAGATTTTTACCAACTATTCTAGATGATGGGTTTTATCAGCATTTTTCAATTGAAAATGCAAAAATAATCCTAATGTATGATAATGAATAGTAATGATAGTAATCGATTAGTGTTATTATAGGGAACTGCATTTTTATTGTTGAGCAACCGATCAGAACGTGAAAGAAAAGCATAGAAATTGTATTGGGTAAAGGTGGTTAAACATCTGCTCCAGAAATATAATTACGTAAATACTGATATACTCTATAAGGAACAAAGAGGGGAAAAAAAGATAGATAACATGTAGGGATAAATAGTGCCTGGGGCTAGGAAGTAATGAGACTGTTTTCCATGGAGAGTTTGGTCTGCTCTTCAAAATTCGTCTCTTGTCTTGATAAATCCTAAAAAGTGTAATTTACTTGTGAAAGTCGGAGAACAAAGGCAACAACATTCTCTTGATAAGAGCACTTGTTAAGGTTGATAAGTTGGGTTTCAAATGTGTGAGGAAGAAAATGTGTCACAGTTTGTTTTAAGGTGACAACGTTAAGCATTCGGCAACTCGAAATTTCCTCTTTTAAGATCTTGCTCCGCTTTTAAAGCTCCTCGTGCATGCTCTTTAGGAGGCAAATGGCAAAAACAAAGATATTGTGTTCATTTTTTTAAGAAAAAGTTTTTTTTATATATTGTACTTTTTGGAATTCTGGAAATAATTTTCAGTTTTGCAATCTTTATTTTATTTTGGCTAATTTCTTCATAGGCAAGGTTTTGTTTTTCCTAACGACTGTTGTTCTATTACCTGTAAATAAATGCATTTTCATTAAAGCTCAATTGCAGAAGTGAGAAATCCATTAAAGCAATTGCACAGTGAAAAACAATGAATATTCTGCATTAACAGACCCGGCCTATTCACCTTAACTGTTTCACAGCCACGTGGTAAAACATAATGTGTAGCCATATTTTCCTATGTGATTGCTAATGGAACTGTCCACTTTATTTTAGAAGGGTCTTCTGATTAATAAAGTTGTCGAGGTTTATTTCTAATGGGAACAACAACAAACCAGCCATAGCTGGAGAAGCTACGCCAAAAACTCCTAACTTACTACACTGCCCTCTCTGGAAAACTAAAGTATTACACCAGTCTTATTGGAATCATTGGACTGTGTGTGTAAGGCCGGGGCCACATGGGGATCTACTTCGATCCTCGTATGACACTCGGCTCATGCTGGCAGCACAGCAGGAGCCGAGTATCATGCGAGTGTCACTGCAATTGAGGTCCAATCATGCTATCGGACCTCAGCTGCGGGGGGCAGGCCGGCTCTGAGGAGGTGCGATCTGGCTCTGAGGAGGGGCGGGCCGGCTCTGCGGAGGGGCGGACAGGTGCTGCAGAGGAGAGGGAGGGATTTATCTTCCTCCTCCGTTGCCGGCTATTGCCATTCTCGCGGTCCACCGATTTTTTTTTTTTTTTTTTTCTCTCGCCCCATAGACTTGAATAGGTGCGAGAGAAACAAGACTCTCATTGCAATCGCAGCATCTGCGATTGTTTTCTCGGTCCGATTAGGGCTGAGAAAATAATCGCTCATGGGTGCTGGGACATAGGCTAATATTGGTCCGAGAGGAATGCAATAAAACATCGCATTCCACTCGCTCCGATTTTCATGCCGTGTGGCTTAGGCCTAATAATGGGACAGTTCTGGGTCCTCCATAGTGAGAGACTCTCTTTGCAGACTCTCCCTTTACGCTCATTACTAAATAGGTGTCCTAAATCTTCAATTAGGTCACTGTTCACAAACCGAGATGAACATTTCTGCTGAAATTTGATTTCCATGTGAATTGAATGTGCCATTAAAAGAAGCCATAAGTTATGCTCTAATGTTGTCAGGGGTGTATAACAGCCAGATGCACTTTCTGTGGCAGCGAGCGTTAGAGAATACCAGAGATTGGCAGCACATGTTGTTATCTGAGAGTACTCAGCTTATGAGGCAGCAAACTCTATGACCTCGGAAACTGTCAGTTTTTTCAATCAGTTTCCAGCCTCTGACTTCTTTTATAAACCTCACCCTAAGGGAATATGAGTGCAGTTTATAGTTTTTTCCTGACTGAGCTCTGGAGAGCTCATCTTCTGTTGCTCTAGACTTCTGTGATTCCCGCAGCTCAGATAAGTGTTTGTCTTGCTCTCTTCCAGGTCACTTGTGATTGCTGTTTTGTTTCCACTGTTTTTTTTCCCTTGTATCTTCCATTAGTGATAGTGGTGTTGACAAAGAGTTCATACCCTCCATCCTTACTTAGGGCCTATTTGCCAGGGTAAAATAGGGCCCCAGGTATTTCAGTTTGGCAAAAGGTGCGGAACCTCTATAGAGACTGTGAAAGTGAGCTACAGGTTATCAGGAGTCATCACTTCCCGCTTACTCTAGTGATATAGAATTTCTTTCCTCTTCCCTTTGTGTTGTCCTATATGGCTGGTATAGTCTCTCACCCCTGTCGTGACAAATGTCTCCTACCCCAAAGCATGAAAAATGTAAAACAAGAAAGGGGTTAAAAAATATAACATTTCATACTTTTCTCACCTCTCACGTATACCTGTCACCACAGCCTCCTACAAGTCTTCTGTTTGCTCTCTAAGTCACCCGGTCTAGATTTGGTCTTCTCTTTGCTTTGACTGGTGTTGCTCCCGATGGTTAAATTGTCCCATGTGATCTCATGGGATGCCGCATGTTATATATTGACATGGCGCCATAATGTGTGTTGATGACTACTTGGTATCGAAATGATCAGTGAAGAGAATACTGAAGCCGAAGTGGGTACCTTAAAGAAAAAACGGCTTAGACAGATGGGAGCTGTGGTAAGTATATTAGTTTATTGGGGTTTTTTTAACCCATTTGAAGTACAAATGAGTCCTAAAAAATGAATGACAACTGGCCGCCATTTGGCTACAGTAGTGTGAATTGAATTCCCAAAAATGATGAATCAATAGAAAGCAAAAATGTTTGGACATTTTTAAATAAATTTGAAAATTTAGAATTTATTTTCTCATCCCTATTCCCTAATAAAGTAGATGAAAATGGGTTTTCTAAACCGGACAACACTAGTAACCTTTTATCGGCCAATGACGTATACTTATGTCACCTGCCATGTTCTTGCCTTTGATGCGGGCTCACATGCTGAGCCTGCATCTTTCCTGATTTGCCTCTAACAGCTGCAGGTGGATCTCAGATCCACCCGTAGCTGTTAACCAATTACATGCCACTGTTAACTTCTGACAGCGGCATTTAACACACACTGATAACAAGCACACGGACCATCAGCTTCCTATCACGAGATCCTCCTGTGGACGCCGGCTGCGAGTGGCATTTGTAGGAGAACGTGACTTCTACTGTACAGAGCGATGCTGATTCCGATGCACCGCTCTGGATAGCATAAGCTATCGGACAATTGCAATTTCAAGTCTCCTAAAAGGACAAGTAAGTACAGTAAAAAGTAAAAAAAGAAGTTTTAAAAAAATAACACTAACATTCAAATTACCCCCTCTTGTCCCATTAAACATAAAATTATTTAAAAAAATATAAAATACACCTTTTTTTGTATTGCCGCATTTACAAATGTCAGCACTATCAAAATATAAAATAACCTGATTGATAAACAGTGTAATGAGAGAAAAATGAAAACACCAGAATTTAATATTTTTTAGCACTCCGCAACATTGCAATAAAATGCAATCAAAATTATCGCAGCTACCATAAATTGTATCAGTAAAAATGTTGGTTCAGGGTGCAAAAAATAAGCCCTCACTGAGCCCCAGATCCCAAAAAATGAGAATGCTACAGTTCTCAAAAAATAGTGACAAATTCTAAATTCTTTTAATTTTTTCTTCAAAAATTTCTGATATTTTTATTTTTTTTTTTTTTTTACCACTTGGATACAAAAAACTCTATACATATTTGGTATCTACGTACTTGACACTGACCTGGGATATAATACTACTAAGTCAGTTTTACCATAAAGTGAACAGGGTAAATAAAAATTAAATAAATAAATACCAATTTTGAAATTGCACTTTTTTTTTTTGCAATTTCAGTGCACTTGGATTTTTTTTCAAAACTACAACTAGTCCTTCAAACAACAAGCCCTTATGCAGCAATTTGGAGGGAAAAATTAAAATGTTATGGACTTTGGAAAAAGCGGAGAAAGAAACAAAACACGGAAAATCACCAATGGCAACGAAACCCCTATACTAAATATTATTAATGGGGTTTTTTTTTTTTTTGTTTTGTTTTTTTATTTCTTTCATTTTTAACTGTAAGGATCAGTTACTACTATGTTTTTTTCAAAAATAATGGAGGCGTAACCAAGGGCAGCTTCCAGACCAACATTGCATCCTTCTTTGGGGGTCTAGAAACTCTTCTGCTGCTGAAATTCTGTTTGGCAGATCGGCTCAAATTTATTCTTTGCAAATCAAATGTGCCTTATTATAGTAGAGCTAATAGAAGCAAATATTACTTAGTGTAGATACTAAATTTCAGTCACTCGTAAAGATCTTCAAATAACACTGTATTGGGGCTCTTCCAGACGTCCGTGCACAGACCGCAATGTAACAGACTGGCCGTGGGTCGTGTACACCGCTAACATTTTTGTAAATATTTTATTATACCTTTTCATGGGCCAACACCGAAGATCTGACCCTGTGATACAATGTGCAGTGTCAGTGTGCAGCTTGTATAACAGTGTAAATTTGGCGTCCTCTAAATACCTCAACACACAGCCATTAATGGCTAAAATGCTGGCAACAAAAGTTTCACTCCTAAGTGAAAATGGCCAAATTGTACCCAAGTAGCCATTTTCCCTCCCTGGTGTCATGTGGTTCATTAGTGTTAAAAAGTCTCAGATGTGAATGAGGGCAATGTGTGTTACATTTGGTGTAAAAAAATCGTTACCCTACACAAATATGGCCAAGACTATAAGAAGATTGCCAGGACTCTGAATCTGAACTGCAGCACGGTGGCCAAGACCATACAGCAGTTCAACAAGACAGGATCCACTCACTCAGAATAGGCCTCACCATGGTCAAATAAAGAAGTTGAGCCCATGTGATCAGCATCATATCCAGAGGTTGTCTTTTCAGAATAGACATATGAGTGTTGCCAGCATTGCTGCAGAGGTTATAAGGGTGCTTAGATTGTACGTTGCCAACCACATCAAATTGGTCTGCATGGCTGTCATCCCGGAAAGAAGCCTCTTCTAAGGATGATGCACAAGAAAGCCCGCAAACAGTTTTGCTTAAGACAAGCAGACTAAGGACATGGGTTACTGGAACAATGTCCTGTGGTCTGATGAGACCAAGGTAAACTTATTTGGTTCAAATAGTTTCAAGCATGCGGGACAGCAACCAGGTTAGGAAGACAAATGTGTCCTACCCTACAGTCAGGCATGGAGGTGGAGGGGTCATGGTTTGGGGAAGGATGAGTGATGCTGACTGTGGAGAACTACAGTTCATTGAGGTAACCATGAATGTCAACAGATACTGTGACATACTGAGGCAGAGCATGATATCCCCCCCCCCCCACCATATTCCAACACAACAACCTCAAACTCTTCCAAGATCCCCCCCCCGCCTTCCTAAAGGAACTGAGGGTAAAGGTATTGCACTGGCCAAGCGTCTCCAAACTTAAACCCTATTGAGCATCTGTGGTGCCTCCTCAAATGGAAGGTAAATGAGCGCAAGGTCTCTAACATCCCCCAGCTCCATGATGTCATCACGGAGGATGGAAGAGGATTCTGTGGCTCCTGTGAAACTCTAGTGACTTACATGGTCTACAGAATTAAGCCAGTACTTGAATATGATGGTTTCCACACAAATATTGAAACTGTGGGCATAATTTGGTCATTTTCTAACATAAAAATGACAGGAACATGCTATAGATAGTACCATATAGATGGTATAGAGCCGTTTCACCCACATCTTGGAGCCTAAGGGGTACTTTGCATGTTGCGACATCGCTACTGCGATATCGTTGGGGTCAAATCAAAAGTGACGCATATCCGGCGCCGGTAAGGACGTCGCAACGAGTAAAGCCTAGATGCGCCGATAAACAATCTCAAAAGAGTCGTAAATCGGTGATCTGTGTAGTGTTGGTCATTTTCATAATTTCGCTGCAGCGACAGGTACGATGTTGTTCCTCGTTCCTGCGGCAGCACACATCGCTGTGTATGAAGCCGCAGGAGCGAGGAACATCTCCTTACCTGCCTCCACCGGCTATGCGGAAGCAAGGAGGTGGGTGGGATGTTTACGTCCCGCTCATCTCTGCCCCTTCGATTCTATTGGCCGTCTGCCGTGTGACGTCGCATCCTAAGGGGGCAGGTTGCCGGCCAGAGCAACGTCGCAGGGCAGGTAAGTGCGTGTGAAGCTGCCGTAGCGATTAATGTTCGCTACGGCAGCTATCACAAGATATCGCATGTGCGACCGGGGCGGGTACTATTACGCTCGGCATCGCTATCATCGGCTAGCTATGTTGCAGCATGCAAAGTACCCCTTAGGGTTCCTCTGCTGTGTGAGAAGACACCAGTAATGACTATGATAGATCAAAGATCCTGCTTTGGGTCCAAGAAGTTAGGCCACCTATAACGAGTAAAAATAGTTTCTAAGCATCTTTAATATGATGACTTCTTGATATCGCAACAAACGATAAAGATTTGGGTAGACCGTTTTTGGAAGATTCTTAGGATATCACAATCATCTAGTTTATTGTTCAGTTCTTACCTTTCTTTCTTATGTCTACCAAAAACCTTCTCATTTTATAATCTAATTAAAGATACATGCAAATTCCCTTTTGACACTTCCAAGCCGCGTATTTGGAGTGCAAACCTGAAAAAAGGGTGATTAACGTGAAGACACACTACGGTTGATCAAAGAAGCACTGTTCCTCTGCAGCCTAACACTCTGCAACAATTGTAATCTACATTTTATGGGAATGAGCAGTAAGTAAATCAATGTTTTGGAAGTGTTAGCTAAAACATTTTTGCTCTGTGACTTCAAAAAAGTTGTGCCGAAATGGATGCATCAAAAATACACGACTCAAAAACCCAGAACAGAAGACCCATTGAAACGGATGAGAAAGTTGGGTTATAATTACGGCAAACTCCTCTTTATTTACTTTCTTCCTCAACCCCAAGCAGGTTCAGGACCCGCATTCCCATATAATCACAAGACAACAGTCATTTTAGGGTCTATAGCTACCGGGGGCGTGGATATGCAGATGACTGGATTTAAGAGCTGTGTTTAAAGCATGGCACATAAGAGAACCCCGTTGAGTGGATAGAGACAAAGGGTGTAACATAGTTAAGGTGCTCATCTGCATAGCGCTGCCAACAATCCCTTTGTGAGGGATAATCACTGTTTTCTCTATCACACCGTGGGAAATGAAGTTCTGAACTTGTTTTGGAGCATGTTAATTCCTCTAATATGAAGGCTTTGTGTTCTCTGTGAAGTTGGACTACTATGACGTTGTCACCTTTCAACGCCTAAATGAGCTGTTCTTTTAGTGCGATCAGTGGCATCAACTCAACGGAAGAAATAAATCTGAGTTATTGTTCACTTCTTAAGTGACGGCCTATAGTAGCTTCAGACTTACATATTGAGTAGCCAATTGCGGCAAACTGCAGCCTCATTAAACAAATTAAGCTCAAGGTGGAAAAAAAACTTCAAGCTGAAGTTTTTAGATCCATACATCCAATTTCTTTTTGTGCAATTTTTTTGCAGTTTTATACTTTTTTTTTTTTTTTTTTTTTTTTTTTTTTTAACCTGCCCTTTCTTTGGGATTCACTTTTGCTTTAAAAAAAATAAATAAATAATTATATATCTAAAATATATAAAAATAAATAAAGGGTGGGTAAAGAAAAAAAAAGTGTGTGTGTGTGTATATATATTTTTTTTCTTTATCTGCGCTTTATTTAAAATTTATATAAAATATATATATATATATATATATAATATATATATATATATATATGT
>NC_134359.1:28813939-28883939 GCF_048569485.1 Anomaloglossus baeobatrachus
TAAACAGATGTTGAGCCTGTGCCTAAATGCTGTCAGATGAGCGCTTGCTGGCCTGAAACAGTATTATTTATATAGAACATTTACGTTTGTTATGTTAATAACCCCTCTATTAGCTCTCTAGATGTTACGATAGGAATGAAAATGCAGTTAATATGAATAACAGCCTCTTTACTCTTTGTACACTAGTTGAGTGCAACTTTTCCGGAGATAAACAGAAATCTTCTTCTCCACCAGTACCCTTGGAAAATATTTTTTGAGTGGCATGGTAATTTGCTTGGTATTGTTGGATTTCTTTTTTTTGTCAGGAAGCCTAAAAGGGTCAACGTCTCCTTTCATGGTGGTCATATAGGTGATCGTCTGGTGTAAAGAACCGATGTTTAGCATCAATGACTATTTTTGAGGTTTGGCAAAGTTAGGTAAAAATGGTTTTTCGATATGGCCAAAAGTTGTAGAGATCAATTGCTATCTCAAGCTTATTTTCAAAGGGGTGGTTGCGTTTGGGCAGTCTTTTTTGTTAGGATGCGCTGACAAGCTGATTAGAGGGTTCTTCTAGAACATTTTTTTCTCAACTCCAGTCCTCAAAACCCACCAACAGATCATGTTTTCAGGTTTTACTCAATATTAGACAGGGTATAATTCCATCACCTGTGCAACATTTAGGAAAACCTGAAAACATGATCTGTTGGTGGGTCTTGAGGACTGGAGTTGAGAAACGCTGTTCTAGAAGGAACTTTAGCTTCAGTCAATGAGGAAACCTAGAAGCAGATGTGTATCCACTGGTGTTTTTCAAGAGGTATCCAGGATTAGTTTTAGGCACATAGTAAAAAAAAAAAACAAAATAGGCAGGTAGTTGCTAACAGAGGCAACTACCTGCCTGTTGTACCCAACATCAGCTCAGAGGGGTGACCATCTGTTTCTGCGATTAAGATGCTCCATGCCAACAGAGAAGCTCTTCTTCTTCCCAGCTGCTCAGTCAATGGGCTGTAACTGCTGGCATCATA
Organism: Anomaloglossus baeobatrachus; assembly: GCF_048569485.1. NCBI lineage: Eukaryota > Metazoa > Chordata > Amphibia > Anura > Aromobatidae > Anomaloglossus > Anomaloglossus baeobatrachus. Next base: position 28,814,941 of record NC_134359.1, read on the forward strand.
CTGATTGACAGCCGGCTACCCGCAGTTAAACTGCAGGGAGTAGACTGTCAATCAGCAGGTTGGGAGGGACGCTCAATCAACAGAGCCTAGCAGAAAATAAGACCCTGCTCTGTCAACATGACATCAGCAGAAGTTGATAAATCACCAGCAGGAGCGGTCTGTGTTCTCTCTATGCTTTATTTATCTGTGGAAGAGAAAAGCGCACATAGGGTCTTACCCGGTATGGGATTTAAAAAATAGGGTGCCAAAAGCACACTCACTTGAAGTTGTGTCAAGGCACAACTCCTTAAATGCACATATATTTAAAATGATGGTCAGCAGCAGCCCCGAAGAAAGCAATGAAACAATATGGGTAAAAAGAGAGATCCGGGTTTGATGCTGCGCTAGAAACCACAAGAATCCAAGGGTGTATAATGAAATCCTGATGTCCTGATGAAGAAGACTGATAGGTCTTTGAAACGCGTTGACCTGCAGAAATAAAGAAAAAGGATTTCATTATACACCCTTGGATTCTTGTGGTTTCTAGCGCAGCATCAAACCCGGATCTCTTTTTACCCATATTGGTTCTCTCTATGCTGCAGAGATTAACACCGGACAGGTAGCTTGCAAATAGCTACCAGTTAGCGCTCAGGCATATTGCTGGATTTTTTTTTTGTATAAATTTTTACTATATAAATTTTTCAAAAACCGCTAAATGCCCACTTACACATTCACAATGGACATTGGCTAAACCCACTGATATTGACAAATTTAGCCAACAGTCTAATATGTCATCTACCCAAATAGGTTATGCCAGGTGACAAAAGGATCCATCATCTCCGACTTATGACTGCCAATTCTTTTGTTCGCTAAGACCTGAAACCACCAGAGATGTCTGTCAGTGGTTCATAGCTGAGCCAGTTGAGCGCTCCAGAGTATTGGAAAGCCATTGCTCGGCTGACTGCTCGCTAAAGTGTAAAGGCCCCGTCACACACAGAGATAAATCTTTGGCAGATCTGTGGTTGCAGTGAAATCATGGACATATTGTTCCATTTGTACACAGCCACAAACCTGGCACTGATTGTCCACAATTTCACTGCAACCACAGATCTGCCGCAGATTTATCTCTGTGTGTAAAGTGGCCTTAAGGGGTACTTTGCACATTGCGACATCGCTACTGCGAGATCGTCAGGGTCAAATCGAAAGTGACGCACATCCGGCGCCGGTAACGACGTCGCAACGTGTAAAGCCTAGATGCACCGCTAAATGATAGCAAAAGCGTCGTAAATCGGTGATCTGTGTAGTGTCGGTCATTTCCATAATTGCGTTGCAGCGACAGGTACGATGTTGTTCCTCGCTCCTGCGGCAGCACACATCGCTGTGTATGAAACCGCAGGAGCGAGGAACATCTCCTTACCTGCCTCCAGCAGCTATGCGGAAGGAAGGAGGTGGGTGGGATGTTTACGTCCCGCTCATTTCTGCCCCTCCGCTTCTATTGGCCACCTGCCGTGTGACGTCGCTGTGACGCCGCACGACCCGCCCCCTTAGGAATGAGGTGGGTCACCGGCCAGAGCGACGTCGCAGGGCAGGTGAGTGCATGTGAAGCTATCGCATGTGCGACGGGGGCGGGGACTATTGCGCTCGGCATCGCTTTCATCGGCTAGCGATGTCGCAGCGTGCAAAGTACCCCTAAGAGGAGCTCAAGAATTCTAAAAAAAAAAGAGAGAAAAAACACTTCTCCAAAGTTCCATCACTTCTTCTTGCTCTAGCCATGCCTTGTGGACAAAACATTACATCACTGCAGTCACTGCTTAGGTCATCACTTTGGTTATTGATAAGGCTGTTTAGTGTGAGTTGTGCATGGAGTTGAATACTTCTGTTGGTGCTTGAAGCTACAGGAGCTAAGGCTGAACGGGACACTGAGACTGATAGGACCGTACCCCTTATTTGTGAAAAGTTTTCTCCAGGAAAATGGGCTGTAATCTGTTCGGGGAAACCACATTGAGATATATACTTGTAGTATATGCCTCCTGAATGTACTGTTTACTTGCTTTTACGCCTTTTTGTGCCCAGAAGAGGCTGTTGTAATACAGCAACATAAATTAGAAAGTTTGTGCTTCAATGCTTCAAGCAAATCACAAAAAACTCTGATTTCAAGCAAATCTGATTTTTTTTTTCTTTTTTCCCTTGAAATTCAATTCGATTTGCCTAAAATTGATTTTCTTGTCTCTACCTGCAGCACATTTCATGTGTACCTGTAAAGGATTGCTGAAGTGAGGATTCTAAAGTTAAAAAAAAATAAATTAAATAAAGTTGGCGGTTGGACAACCTTTTCCAAAAATACACAGTTCTCTTTAAGGAGGAGCTTTCACATCCAGAAATGCTATTCACTTGCGGATATAAAGTTAATCTACAGGTCCCTGGTAGCCAGCTCACAGGAGCAGCGGCTACAGGGAGAAAATGAGGTAATATTCTCCCTGCAGCCTCCCGCTTCCAGTAATTGGGGTGGTGCAATGAGCTGTTATACCTCCTGTTCACTATACAATTTGTTCTGCACACACATATTGCAGAGCAGACTGTCAAAGTGCTGGGGGGGATTACAGCTCATTCACTGTGTTGTGAGCTCTGACTGTAATCAGTCTCCTAACTGCAACCATGTCTAGATGTGAGCAGCTACAGGGAGAATATAATTTAATTTCTCCCTATAGCTGCTATTTCAGTAAGCTGAAAAGGATGCCATTTACCTGCAGACTTCCCTCATATCTGCAGGTACATAGTGTTTTTGGATGTGACAGGTTCCTTTTAAAATTAATATAACCATCTGTATATGTTTTGGGCCTTCAGGGAGACCCCCTTTTATAGCATATTTACCTCTGTATAACAGAGGAGGTTTCAGAACAGGATACTTTTCTATTAACAGAGTAAATGAAAATGTTTTGTCTAAACCAAGAAAACTTAAATCAATGCAAACAGTTAAATTTATTTTTTTAACTACAAAATTAAAATTGTAGAAAAGATATTTGCAAATTTAATGTCCCTTATTATTCTTTGGTCTCTCTCCAGAGCATAATAAATGTAATGTAAAAATAACGTATACCCATCTGTTACACCTCGTGGCTCTCCTGTGGCAAGGAATGAGACAGTCTCCTTGCCTGCCACGAGTGCTCCTGCTCAGCAACGCCGAAGGTCTGCCAGACTGCGCAGAGTGCAGGAGAAACCTCCTCAGAGAGGCAGCACAAGGGTGACACCTAGTGGTACTCCTGTTGCAAGAAATGAGGCGGTCTCCCATTCCTTTCCTGCCGCATCTCCTCCTGCTCAGCAGCCTCGAAGGTCTGTGAGGTTGCGCAATGTGCAGAGGTTTGCTGCTCAGGGAAGCAGTGAGACTCCCGTTATCTCTACACATTGTGAGACCGAGGATCCCGCCTCTATTTCCCAGAGGCAGGAGGGTGAGCATGTGCTATGCTTGGTGGATCCTGATTCGCCCACTGACGTCACACGGCTTGATGACAAGGCTGGTGACGTGGTGAATCCTGACTGGCCAGGCTGGGATGTCGTGGATCCTGATTGGGTCAAGTCCGTCATCTCCGCCTCGCGCCCGCCCTTGGCTGGAGCTACACCTCCTTAAAAGCTCCTCCTGCCATCATGGCGGCGCGCGACCGTCCTTCTATGTTTGGATGTCTGGCAGAGTGCTGCCACGCCACTGCTCAGGCATTATCTTCCTCTGTGGGCTTGGCCCTTGCTGCTTAGGCAGCACCTGGTTTGCAGGCCGTGTCCCTGCCTTGCTGCTCCGGCAGTAGCTCCTTCTACAGGCCGTGTTCCTGTCCCAGGTGAGCTCCTCGAGTCTCCACTGGACTCACCTGGTTATTGAAAGCACACGTGCGTGGGCACCTCTGTGCTACCCTCGTGCCATATTCTCGTGACTTCCACTGGCACACGTGCGTGGGCACCTCTGTGCTTCCCCGTGCAACAGGTACACCGAGCCGTGTGATCCCTGCCATACAACCCACACGGGTTAGGGCAGACCGGTGTACATAGATCGTCTGTGACATTCCAGACGATCGCTAGCAGCAACCCGCTCACTCTTCACCCACCATAGCAGCGGTCCTTTACACCGCACAGTGGACCTTGACCGGCGGAAGCTGTCCATTCCCCATCTTGGCACGCTTCCCCGGGTCCCCCTCGTAACACCCATCCTCTGCTCATTCCTGCTCTGGAATCTCCTTGACCTCTGTCTGGTCCTTCTCGCCTTCGCTGTGACACTTATCCTGCTCAGTGTTCACCCTAGAATGGGATTTTCAGCTTCAAGTAGGCCACACAGCATTTTCTGTGAACCCCATCCAGAAGCTGTGGCCTAGAGAGAAAACTAGGTTGAAGATTCAGTGCAACAAAAACACGGAGGACCAGACAGTGGGTAGGGAGCAGTGAAGGTGGGCAGAGAGATAAGCAGCCAGGAAAAGGTTAAAAAAACCATTCCCATTTCACCACTCGCGTTTCCAGCCATCTCTTCTGCTCCCTGCCTGCTATCTGGCCCTTTGTTGCATTGCATCTATGGTTCAAGTCTTGAGCATGTACTAGAGCAGTATACTGAACTCCAAGGTGTGCTCACAGCTGGAAGTCCATGCCTTAAGTAAGAAATAATGGAGGCCTGACAAATTAACAAAAGTAACATCCTCTGCTCACTTCTGCTCCTGTAGCTGCTTGACCTCTGTCTGGTCTTCCTTGCCTTCGCTGTGTCACTTATCCCGTTCAGTGTTCACCCTAAATGGGATTTTCAGTTTCAAGTAATCCACACAGCATTTTCTGTGAACTCCATTCAGAAACTGTGGCCTAGTGAAAAAACTAGGTTGGAGATTCAGTGCAACAAAAACACGAAGGAACGCACAGTGAGTAGGGAGCAGTGAAGGTGGGCAGAGAGGTAAGCGGCTAGGAAAAGGTTAAAAAAACCATACCCATCTCACCACTCGCATTTCCAGACATCTCTTCTGCTCCCTGCCTGCTATCTGGCCCTCCATTGATTGTATCTATGGTTCAAGTCTTGAGCATGTACTAGAGCAGTATACTGAACTTCACGGTGTGCTCACAGCTGGAAGTCCATGCCTTAAGTAAGAAATAACGGAGGCCGGACAACAGGCAGGAAGCAGCAAAGGAGGCTAAAAATGTGAACATTGAAGTGGATCTGGGGTTTTTTCCATTTAACCTTTTTCTAGCACTTCGCTGCTCGGCAATATACCCTCCATTTGCTGGATTTCAAAAAGTTCATATCACCCGGAATGACAATTTTTGTAAAATTCCAGTAGAATTAAATTCCACTCAAATAAATTTGCCCATCTCTAATTGCAAATCTATCCAGTACCAAACTACAGTACTATATGTCCACAAAATGTTAATGGATACAGATACAACTTTTAAAGTTTGTCTTCCGCCAGTGTAGGGACATCACAAGATGGAATCACCCGAAAGGAAAGATATTAAACTTCATCAGCCACTTCATATAGACTTGCATGGCGTATATGGTGCAACTGGAAACATTTAGTCTATAATAAGACTTTAATTTTCAGGCACCAGAATTAAAAATTCAAAAATTAGTTTTCAAATTTGAAATCTAGAATCTTTTGAATTTGTTGCAATTTGAAAGAACCAGAAAGAAGGTTGAGGCGATGGAATGTTTATATTAATTGATACTTGAGGTCTGAGCGTCTCTGCCCCGTCGCTGTATTTTCTGGTTAACAGTGTTCATGACCATATGGTTTATTGGGAACTATACCAAACATTAATTACCCAATTAGACAAAAGTGACCTCGCCATATTTGTGATCAGAGCCCTGTCAATCATAACGTTACGGCTCATCTTTGCGATAAACCGACATCTCATGTAGGAATACCCCTTTAAATATCTCTCAAATATTCAAGTGAATATTCTATTTACTCTGAATTTCACTATGCGTGTATACTGTGCAAACGTGAGTAAAGGGAAAACCTAGATGGAAAACGCGTTGGACCAAAAAAATCCAAACTGATGGCTACTTTTTTTTTAATAGAAAAGTTTTACTTTAACCCTTTCAGGCTACGGCTTAAAGTTAAGGTGTCTGATCCAGACACGGCACAATTAGTGTCAACGGGAAACAATATAGGGTTCTGCCTCGGCACACACAGTTGTATTATCTTCAGAGCTGGAAAAGAAAATGATTAATCAACTGTATTAATAGCGGTAAATAGAGCGTAACCAGTCAGCTCTTCATCTGCTCTGACATTACTTAGCTTCTTTCTTTATTAGTATATTTCTTTGAAATGGACCGATAAAAATACCTAGACAGATGCCGGGGTCCACATTACAAGTCTCAAGCATGTGCCCCCAAATAACCATGGGTCAAAAGTTATCAAGCAAAGTGTGATGTAGACTGGGACCCACAGTTCTTCAGTCACCCTCAGCTTGTAAGGAGAGTACCCCCCCATATTCTCCTTAACTCTTTAATGGTGTTTCCACTAAGGACATTACTATTCCATATTTCGTGTCCTTTATTGCCCAATATTGGAAATTCGACCCTATAATTTTAATATCTATGGTGCCTAGAGATCTGAGGCTGGAAAGACTCCATACTCATCAGTGTCATCTCTATATTACAGCTGACCAGTTGGAATGGTCATGATCAGCCATAACTTCAGTCTTGACCATTTAACCCCTTAAGTATCGTGAAAAATAGTGACCAAAGTATCTAAGCAGTTAGACAGCAGAAGTGTCTCCCTCCGTTACTTTGTTGGCCAGAAGGGAGCCAAGATAAGTTTGAGAGAGGTTTGGTTTTTGGCCAAATACCAACTTTTTAAAAGAAAAAAGCCAGAGTTCGGATTTGGGCGCTTTACATATGATTTACCACTCATCGCTCAGCCTAGTTCGAGCCACTTAAACAACTCTCACTAGGGGTAACAACAGCATAATCAGCTGTGTGCACCAAACAAAACAATGGAGAAACCCAGCCTGCCCACCCCCGGAAGTGATCTGCTTATGGCTGGCTGCATGTGGACGTAGACCCGCACTGCCAATCAGTGACTTCCATTCTGGTTTAGGCCATGTCCAAACCCATGGAGGTACAGTTTAGCTGCACGAGCCAAACCGAACTTCCACGGGTTTGCTTATTTCTAGTAAGGAGCTGATGTGTCACTGTGACACCTACACGACTAAAACTGGCTCCCATGTCTATAATATATTATATGATCCTGTTAAGTCCCTATTATTCCATTTAGACATTCAGCTTTACAGGGACACAATGCTATAATAAGGAATTTGTATGTTGTAGCCTGTAAATGTCATGGGGAGATCAAATGTTCATGTCCTCCCAAGTGGGATTATAAAAAAAAAAAAATCTAAAAAAATGAAAACGTAAAATGTTGTCCATAATTGCTATTCTAAATCCAAGTAAATGGAATATATAACATTTTTGGTCATGGCCGAAAGGGTTGGTACTTTTTGAAATTATTCCAGAAAATTAAGTAATTCTCCCAGAAAATGATTGCAATTACTCGTTTTGTTGTACACACACAAAAAAAAATGAGAAAAGAAAGCCTATTGGATATATTTTCACACAACTCCAAAAATGGGACAAGCTAAATTGTTGGCACCTTTCCAAAATTATGGGTACACAAGCCTGTTTAAAGCATGGGATGCTCATTCAAATTCACTTTTGACAAATAACAGGTGCGGGCAATATGAAAATCACTCCAGATAAAAAGAGAAGTTGACTCAATCTTTTCATTGTATATTTGTATATTTGTTTGTGCCATACTAAACATGGAGAACAGAAAGAGGAGAAGAGAACTGTGTTGAGGACTTAAGAAAAAAAAATTGTTAAAAAATATAAACAATGTTAAGGTTACTTGTTCATCTCCAGAGATCTTGATGTTTCTGTCTCCACGGGTGCAACATAATCAAGACATTTACAAACCATGACAGTAGCTAATCTCTTTGGATGTGGATGGCAGAAAAAGGTTGCAACGCAAGAAAGTACAGATGGAGGATAAGCAGCCCCAATCAAGTACCAAAGAAATTCAAGCTGTCCTGGATGCTCAGGGTGAATTTGTGTCAGCATCAACTATCCGTCACCTTTTGACTTAAATTAAACACTATGGCAGGAGGACTCCACTGCTTACACAGAGACATAAAAAAAGCTACACTGCAGTTTGCAAAAATGTACATGAGTAAGCCAAAATCCTTCTCGGAAAGCATATTGTGGACAGATGAAACCAAGATAGAGCTTCATGGTAAAGCACATCATTCTACGGTTTACCAGAAACAAAATAAGCCTTAAAAAGATAAGAACATAGAACCTACAGTCAAGTATGGTGGAGGATCAAAGATGTTTTGGCTCTTTTGCTGCCTCTGGCACTGGGTGCTTTGATTGTGTTCATGGTATTATGAAATTTGGAGATTACCAAAGGATTTTGAGTCACAATGGGACCCAATGTGACAATCTTCCAGCAGGACAATGACCTCAAACAAACTTAAGGAAGCCACAAGAAATAGATGGAAAGAAAGCGCTGGAGAGTTTTGAAGTGGCAGCAATGAGTCCAGATCTAAATACCATTGAAATCTGTGGAGGGATCCTAAAATTGCTGTTGGGAGAAGACGCCTTCAAAATTCCAGATGAGAGGAGTAAGAAGCTTGTGGATGGTTATAGGAAGCAAATGATTGCAGTTATTTATTCCAAAGTGTAAAGGTTGCAACCAAATATTAATCTGAGGGTGTCAACAAATTTGTCCAGCCAATTTTTAGGGTTTTGTGTGAAATTATGTAAGATTTTTGCCTTTTTTTTTCTTTTTTTTTTTTCTGTGGTGTTTCATTACACACAAAGGAAATAAACATGTATTAAGTGTAATTGCATTAATTTTCTGGAAGAAATATTTCACAATTTCAAGAGTGCTAATACTTTCAGCCATGACTGTATTTATTGTTGATATTTGTCCTACAGAATTGCTATTTTCGTTACTTTGTCTGCTATAAAAACAATAAAAAGTGATTTTAAAAATCAAATCTGCCCCAACAATTGGTATAAATAAAAACTAAAGTTCACCTCACAAAAATAAGTCCTCACTCCAGCTTTGTAACCTAGAAAATAAAAATTCTAAAAGCACCAGCACAGTTGAAGTTGACATCTGCTCTTGAACATTTTGTCCATTTTGTCCAAATAGGTGTAAAAGTTTGTGCAGATACATATCTTGTCTAATTCTTCATGGCACTGAGCTTTTTAACTCCAAGAATGAAATAACATTGTCTGTCTACTGTTACCACTAGAGGGAGCTAAGGAGCTTATTGTAAAATTGAATTTAAAGGGGACCAGTCACCAAGTCTAAAGTGGTCAGTTTTTGCTTATATTTTAATCCCCTTGCTCCCCTGAGTATTTGGGATATGGGATTTCTAATTGGTGATAATTTTTATGGTTCACAGGATCCTCTGGGGCGTGTCTTCAGGCTCCTCTTGGTAAAGACCATAAAAACCAGCACTAAGTAAAAAGACTCATATCTCTGGAACCGTATGACAGATTTAAAAAAGGAAAACTGCTAAATACACAGGGAAGAAGCCGGAATATAATAAGCACCCAAAATACAACTTATTTTATTAATACAATTTTTCAGCTTACCAAGTGCTATTCTGGTTTTTTTAACCCCGCCTAAATGCTTTCTATAGCATTTTATTTTTATTTTTTTATTTATACATTTTGTTTACACAATGATTTGGAATTCTGAATTAGAAACCAACATAAACTTTTAAGATTTTTTTTTTTTTAATCTTTTCATCTAATTTGGGGACTATTTTTGTTATTAATTTTAGATAGCACTTTTATAATCAATTACTTACCATTTGCACTGGTTTGGTAAAAAGGGAATGCAAGTGGGGAAACCAGTTTAATGAGATCCATTTTCAAAGGAAATTGAAGCATAAAGCATCTTTCCCCGAGAAGAGTATTTGATACCAAAATATTAAATGATAAACACAGATTGCTTTAAATCAGACAGGCCATTTAAAGAAAAGCATTTTAGCTCATGGTGATATGTAGCACCTTATTTAAATTAGGAGGTGTTAATTTGTGGCTTGAATAATATATTAATATAATATGTAAAGTGAATGGGATTGTTAATCACAGTCGCGCCTGAAACGACTTTGCTTCTGTGCACTGAATGTTAATTTTGCAAAACATTAATTTCAAAGATTTTGTAGCAGTGCTTTTGTAATTAAATATTAATGTCACATGTTATTGCGGTAGCATGTTTATAAAAGCCGGCAACACTTCAAGTTAACTCGTTTGTTTTATATTTATTCTTCCTTCATCTATAATCTCTCTCATCTCAAAATCTGAAAGTGAGCGCCATTTTGAAATTTCTATTTTTCATTATAGACTTTTTGTTTTTGTTCTATCCAGAGCTGTAAATAACATATGAGTTGTTTTCAACTGATACAATGTATCAACAAATTGGCTGGAAAGTTGACTTGTCAACTGCAGATGTGTCCTTTCTTGCCTTTGCAGAAAAAATAGGTAAAAAAAAAAGAAACATGATTTTGTGATACTCTATTGGGTGATGTTTATGCTATGCGTGTCTGTGTGGGGGCCACCTAGTGGTTGTAATGTGAATTGCAGTCTTTTATTCTAGTATATCATGATATTTTCACTGCTAGCGGCTAGAGTAGGGGCATCGAGCAGGATTAGTAGACCTACTGGACCACAGGGGGGACCCGGGCTTACCTTTTAAGTAGTAGGGGCTTAACTAAGAACTCAACACGAGGTGGATGCCAGGTACCACTCCCAGGGCAGTGACCGGGACAGTGCCAGCTGACCCCACAACAGATGATGGACTCAAGTATAGACACAGGTGCATGCAGGTACAGGAGGGATGGCTGAGGCAGGTTGGATATGCGGGTATGGACAGGAATGGTAGGCATGGCAGGGAATGATAGGTATGGCAAGATAGACTCAGGTACAAGTGACTGACACTGGAATAAGGCCGGTTTCACACATCCGGCTTTTTGCCGTTTTGCCGGATACGGCGCTCTCCTGTACAGTTAATACAGTACAATGACAGCGCTGTAACTTCCGGGTCACATGCGCCGGTCACATGACAGCATGTGACCGGCGCTTGTTGCGCTGTCACTGTACTGTATTAACTGTACGGGAGAGCGCCGCATCCGGAAAAACGGCAAAAAGCCGGATGTGTGAAACCGGCCTAACAGGACCTGACAACTAGCTAGACAGACAGGGCACTGACTAATTGGGAACTTTGTGCAGTCACCTCCCCTAATGGGAGGGTGCCTTAAATATACGATGCCTCTCAGCCTACAGCTGAGAGGCATTACTTGGAAATGGTGCACTGGCCCTTCAAGAGGAGGGCTGGTGTGTGTGTCTTAGGTGCACTCCTAGGAACCCTATGCGGCATATACAGGGCCCAAGAGAGGAGGAAGGCAGGAGAGCATGGGGGAGGCCACATGGAAGCAGAGGAGAATGGGACACGGCTGGGCAGAGAGTAAGTCGGTGATTCTGCAGGGACGCCAGCGCTACAATAACGTATTAAGTTTTACTTCATAGAAATTGAAGTCCTGAACCAATTTTAATAAAAGGGTAAGGTGGATAGATCTCTACAAACTGGTGGCAATGCCAAAGCCTTTTGTGGTCTGAATGACGGTTCCTGGGAGTGTTGCCAGTTTACCAAGACCTGATAAAATCAATGAGATCATGTCAATTTTTTTTTTTTTAAATGAACATAAATGGAGTTTAATTCCAGAACCATACTGTGAGAATATTAAAATTACAATGAGCAATCAAACTTCCATACCATCCGGCTTGTAGAAATTCAACTGGGCATCCTACCTTCCAAAGGTTCTCTTTGGCAATGATAATTTATTACAATTCATAGTTCACTTACCAAATGTGAATCTGTAGCATTACAAATGCATTTTGCAAAGCCAACAAAGATAACAAAGGCAAGACTAAGGATTTAGATCATAACCTGATGGACCCAACTTTCACCTCCACAGACTGATACTTGTTCTTATATCGCCAATCTTTGGGAAAAATCATCAGCACCTCAAACTTATAACGCTTTTGATGGTTTTCCCCATGTAAGCTCCCTGAAAGGTGTTTTACATTTCCATGAAATTTCTACCTGATACAACACTGATCCCTTTTCAGCCTACTCCAGTCATGAGGTGCTAATGCTGCTACTGCTAAAGCCATACACCGGAGATGACCTCAGTGGTGTTGACACACTGTCATTACTGCCAGTGATTGTGTGTCGTTGTCATGTGCCAACACTTACAAGTCATAGTATGGCAGAGTTGGAAGGGACCTCAGGGTCATAGGGTCCAACTCCCTTAGAGTGCAGGATTTCCTTAACTCATCCCAACTATATGTTTATTCAGCATCAGCTTGAAGATTTCCATTGATGGAGAGATCACTGCCTACCATGGTCGTCTGTTCCACACTGACTGCCCTCACCACCTCCTGTGGTAGCCTGTTCCACACTGACTGCCCTCCCTACCTCCCGTGGTAGCCTGTTCCACTCTTTGACTGCTCTCACTATCAAAGTTTTTCCTAATGTCCAATCTGTATCTCCTTCCCACTGGAGCCTGGTAGACATGAGTGGATTGATTTGATGCCAATCAAATTAGTGTAGCATTTAGGAAATTTTCATGTCCTGGCGAACCTTGAGCAAATTGTGTTTCAATTGGCAAGAATTACTGAAAAATGGCCACCACCACTTTACACAATGCAGAAGGTTGGTTTGGGCAGCTTTTGAATGTCCAGTGCAAAGTTGTTCCAACCCCCGAAACCCCCCCTGGTTTTACCAAGAACCATTTATAATGTTCATACCTCTCAAACATCCCCGAATGTCTGAGCCTCCAAGGCAATGGTGATACCTCTCAAACTCACAAAAAAAGTTTGCAACTCTCTCGAACATCACAAAAGCCGAGTCCTGACCTTCCAGATTACTTCCTGTGTGTGGCGCCAGTATGCTGAATCACCAGCTGGCGCCCTGAGCATCCGGAGGCAAATTCAGGGAACGGAAAATGAAGGATATGGACTCAATAATGGGGACATGGATATACAAAAAAACAAAATTGCAAAGATGAGCTCTGAGATTTCTTGTTCTACCTCCTATTATCTAATATGGTTGTCTGCTCATATGACATATTATGCTATGGACCCCCCAGGACACCAGGGCCGGGGTCTCACCCAATCCCCAGCACTCTACCCTTTGGTAGAATGTGAGAAAAACAAATGTTCCTCCAGATTTGATTTGTTCTGAATAAAACTGATCCAAACCTGACGGCTGTTTTTATTGCTCCAAGGTCTCTCTGGACTCCAGAGAGACCACTGTGTTGGCAAAAATGCTGGAAAAACTGAATGTCCATTGTAAAGCTGTGGCAGCAAATGGAGTCAGATGAGCACTTGGAACAGGTGAGATGTTTTTTTTTTTTTTTTATTTTGCAGGGTTTGTTCAAGACTTTTTCCATTAATGGCTATTCCAAAGTCAGGTCTTGAATATCTGGTCAGTGGGTGTGCGACGCCCAGGACCTCCACCAATCTGCTACGCTCTGTCTTGAGTTATGGAACTGCACAGTACATTGAATCAAATTGGGGACAGATGTACAGTACTGCGGCCACTATACAGCTAACGGAGCTGTGCTGTACGCAGCTGTGCAACTGAACACTTCTGTGCGCAGCTGACAACAGGAACAGTAGATGGGGGGTGTTGAGTGTCACATCCACACTTTTTTCATCCAAACACTCCTCTTTCTCTTTGTTTTGACCAAACAGATATTGATGATCTATCCAAGGGACAGGCCAGTAATGTTAAACTCCCAGACAACCTTTTACACCCTTACAAAAGAATCAAGCAAAGTAGTCACCATCGGACATCAAGTGTCATGGGTGTGTCTTGGATGACAGACAGCCATGTGGTTTCTGGCAATAGAAGGTCACAGCGTCTGGCTGTGCAAAATGCTCCCGGACTTTCTATTATTCCTGCTGTCAGTATTCATTGGTATAGGTAGCTTTCCTGCTGGATTTTCATCTCTCCCCCTTTTGGATCCTGCAGGAGCCCTCCTTCCACCCAGCTGCTGATCATCAGTATTCTCTTATTCTCTTGGTGCTTTAAATACTCCCTTCTTCCTTGGACTGGTGCTGGTGATATTATTCAGTTCATTCTAGTTGTGGTTGCAAGCAAGTGACTTGTTCTCCTCTGTGGTATCATTGCTGAAGCTTTTCTGAACTTCTACCGGTGTCATCTGTGGATAATTAGTTCATGCTTTTCCTTCCTGTGTGTCCCCCTTGTGTATAGTGTGGTTAATGAAGAGATCATCCCATCCATTCCCTATTTAGGGTTCAGCACCAGGGATACCTAGGGTCTGGTATCCGGCTCGGCGCATAGGTGCGGAACCTATCTAGGGCAGTGAGTGACCCCAGGGACTAGCAGTAGGTTTGGTCAGGGGTCACCATCTCCACCTTCCCTAGACACAGGGTTTCCTTTCCCTTTCCTTTCCCCGCTCTCTTGGTACTTCCCCGAATCTAGCGTAACATCAAGTTAGCATCAAATCCTAAAAAATATGGTTTTGGAAGAGCCAGAAATTTTGGAAAAAATCATAAGTAATCTGATTAGTTACAAATTGATTCACTCACCTCTTGGGATTATGGATTAGCAAATTTTACCAATGAAGTTGGCTTCTCTCGAAATAGGGGGGAATCTTTTTGCAATAGGATTCTATTTATAATGACTCAATCCCTTTTACTGAAGTCAAAATTGTATGTTGAAGAAATTCCAAGGCCGGCGCCGCGGTGTCATTGGCATCAATAATATCCGCCGCACCTGATGTTACATATGAACGGGAAATATTATTGTTTTCGACACCTAAAACAACGTGACGGAAACCGGTGGTGGGTTGGCCAAGAGACGGGAACCGCATTTCATGGCCGTGATGGGTCTCTCTAACAATGCCATTTAAATATTATTTGTCACTGTTTAAAATGAACCTTTCCCCTTTAAGCTCTTCCATTACGCTCATTTGCCCTGTCAATTTTGACAGGCTCTATGACTCACGCACAAAAATGGTCATTAGTTACTGCATCTTCATCTTATTTAAAAAAAAAGGAAAAAAAATAGGAAAGCGTCTGATGCCGCTAAAAGCCTGTAATTATTTTTATCCGAAGAGATAGTGTTGCTTGGAAGGTAATTTAATAACCTTTTGCATGTACCTGGGGAACGCTCCTCGGGGGAACCAAGGTGCTGACATGCCTTTCAGCCGTCAAAACATGACCTTTAATAGTTGCTTGGAGAAAAGTTAGCGTGAAATCTAGGAATCGCCATAAAGCTAATTCTGTGTCTTTAATGCATGCAAAATAGAGAGCAACACAACAAGCATTGTGGGAAATATTCATAGGAACCGACCGCGGATCATGGAAGAAATAAGCAAAAAAGACGCGGCTGTAAAATTTTCCACTAAAAATAGTTTTCTATATGAAACATTTTGTATCTAATAATTGCTGCTTCTTTCTTTATTCAAAGTCCAGCTGGGAAAGATACAATGAGGATATTATGCGCCTGAGATGTGAATACTGAGCCCTTATCAGTTGCTGT
This sequence comes from Anomaloglossus baeobatrachus, assembly GCF_048569485.1. Classification (NCBI taxonomy): domain Eukaryota; kingdom Metazoa; phylum Chordata; class Amphibia; order Anura; family Aromobatidae; genus Anomaloglossus; species Anomaloglossus baeobatrachus. The sequence continues at coordinate 28,830,534 of NC_134359.1, forward strand.
GATGAGGATTAATCACGCCATTGAATCGCAGACCTTTTACAATAGTGAATGGGTCATTGTGCTATCACTTTGTGCTGACACACATCTGCAGGGACTCCTTGCATGGAGCACTTAAAGCAAAACCATGTGTAGACAATGTAGGCCATAACTTTTTTGGGTTGGGCGGGTTGGTGTTATCGTAGGGCACCATTTTTTATTTTTTTTTAGATTGAGTTTTTTTTCTTTTTGTTAGCATATCATACATTTTTTGCATATTTTGGTACAAAATTATACAAATTACATATAAATATGCAATAAAATCCTGATTGTGATGGTAGGCACTACTTACGGGTAGAGTAGTCAGGAAAGCTGGGGTTTGGTAACAGGAGATCCGAAGGTCAGAATTCCTAGAAGGCACATAATGGATTCAGGGAGAAAACTGAGACGTGGTCAGGTAATGGTCCGAGGTCAAAAGCCAGGAGGTCACGCAAGGAACAGGGAGCGGACAGAGAGAGGTCAAACAGTCTGGGGTCAGGAAACAAAGATCTTGTTGTAGGGCACCATTTTTATATTTTATCATGTGTGGGAGGTTGACATTATTTTTTTTTCAGCATATCATAATTTTTTTGCATATTTTGGTACAAAATGATACAAATTACATATAAATATGCAATAAATATTCTGATTGTGATGCTAGGCACTACTTACGGGTAGAGTAGTCAGGAAAGCCAGGGTCTGGTAACAGGAGGACACTTATGGACACAGGGAGTACACAGAGGTGTAGTCAGGTCACGGTCCTAGGGTCTGAATTCCAGGAAGGCACATAGATTCAGGGAGAAAACTGAGACGTGGTCAGGTAACGGTCCGAGGTCAAAAGCCAGGTTGCAATGACAGGAACAGGAGGAGTCAAACAGGAAACAAAGATTGGAGAACAGGCAGGAACACAGGTCAACAGCACAACAACAAAACCAGAATGTACGACTGGCAAAGTACTGGGAGAGCATGCTCACTAAAAAAAAAAAAAGAAAAGCAGAACATTTTCCCAGGAGATGTAACACGTGAGCAATTAGCACCTTAGAGAAAATGCATGGAAACCTGCAATGTCAATCAACCTTTCAGCCAGTAGCCTAGGAAACACAGCAGAGCATCTCCTAATGCAAGAAATCATGACACTGATTTTGGATATTGTCTAAATTTCCCAATATGGGCTTGGATATTTTGTGGCACCAATCAATGGCTGATGGGGATATGTGTTGTCACAGGAAAGTACTATAAACTTAGCAAATTAGAATTGTGATCTATGCGGCTCCTCCAGTGACCATAGGCCTCTTGACTAGAGTTGAGCGCGGTTCGAGGTTCGTGGTTCTCCAGTTCGCGGCTCGAGTGATTTTGGGGGCTGTTCTAGATCGAACTAGAACTCGAGCTTTTTGCTAAAGCTCGATAGTTCTAGATACGTTCGAGAACGGTTCTAGCAGCAAAAAGACAAGCTAATTACTAGCTGGCTTTCCGCTGTAATAGTGTAAGTCACTCTGTGACTCACACTATTATTAAATTTCAGTGTATAGTGTGCGGGAACAGCGCATTCAGATCACTGCTGTTTGGATAATGGCGCCATTTTTTTTTTTTCCTTGTCTTCCTTCCCTAAGCGCACGCGTGTAGTGGGGAGGGCCAGCATGTCAGCCAATCCCAGACACACCCAGCTAAGTGGACTTTTAGCCAGGGAAGCAACGGCATGTGTGATAGGATGTCAATGTCACATGTCCCTGCATTATAAAAACGAGTATCTGCCCGTCCGGACACCATTATCTCTTCTGCGTCTGGGTGTCAGTCACCGCTGGCGTAGCTCCTGTCTCCGATACTGCTGTGTACGCTCTATACACCGCGCTATACAGAATAGGGATAGAAGTTTCTTTCAGCCCTTCTAAGGGCTAATACCGGCAGGGTCAGAGCCATAGGTGACAGTCAGGGCCGTGAAAACAGATTTTCACAGCTACACAAGATGACAGCGTCTGTGTAGCTAAGGTCAGGGATTTCTTCGCTGCATTTCCCCATTAGGAGGGATAGAAAGGCAGCCTTCCTTTCCTCTACCCAGACCCACAACCCTGGCACTGTACCCTCCTGCCCTTTGCACACTCAAACTCATTGTTACTAAGCCATTATACTAGCAAACACTGCTGCCAGTTTAAGGGCCGTAGTTGCATTGTCAGTGATAATTATTTTTGTTTATACTGCTGTTAATAAAGCTAGACCACCGCTGAAATTTACACCACCTCTCAATTTTTACTACCACATTTTAAGTGCACAATCTTGTCTCAATCAAAATGAGTGGCAAAATGACAGATGCTGGTGGAAAGGGGAAGAAGCGTGGTGGAAAAGGAAAAAAAGGGTTTGTCCGTGGGGAAGGTGGCAAAGCTCCATTAACATCTGCTGAAGATAGACCATCTTCCAGCAAAAGTAAGATGTCTACTACTTACCGTGGACAATCCGATGTGCTCCCTTTTTTACGGACACGAACAACTGGAACAAAGGTAGATGATGGCCAAAAAAGGAAAATGCTTAAATGGATCTCAAGTGGTCCAACAAGTGCCCTCTCAGCCACCTCAACTACTGCATCCAAAAAACACCAGTCCTCTGAGTTGTCATCCCAATCAAACTTGATTTCTCCTAGCTCTGAAGTCTCCATCCGCCCTGCACAGTATGGTGGAACTGAGATGGCTGAGTCTGCAGAGCTGTTCAGTCACACTATAGCCTGGGAATCAGGTCTGCTCCCAAGCTACAGTGAGTACAGACCAGGAAATGGTCTGCAGTGATGCTCAGAACCTTTGTGACTCTGATTCAGGCCGTGAGGACCAAGTTTCTGAGCATAATGTTGACCCTTATTCACAAACTGTAACACCTGTGGTTATAGACAATGAGGAACATACTGATGACGATGAGACGCAGATACCAGATTGGGATGACAACTAAAATATTCGGTCAGTGCAAGAAGAGGCTCGGTCTGAGGGTGAGGGAAGTGCAAACACAACAATTGATGAGGAAGTTCTAGATCCCACCTACTGTCAACCCACAGTCAGGCCCTCGAGGAGGTCAACAGAGACGGTGGAGGAGGATGCAACTGACGACGAAGTTACCTTGCGCCTTCCTGGACAGAGTCTGAGTACTGGTAGCACGTCTACAACTGCATCCTCAGCCACCACTGTGCCTCTGAGCACTAGCCGGGGTGAATCAGCAGGTCACATGCCCTCTAAGCCTTGCCTAGCCTGGTCCTTTTTTGACATAGCAAAAGATCGCCCAAATTATGTGATCTGTAAAATTTGTCATGATTCTGTTAGTAGAGGGCAAAACCTCAGCAGTTTGACAACTTCTTCCATGAATCGTCACATGAATAAATATCATATGTCCCAGTGGGAAGCTCACAGTGTTGCAATGCGGCCTAGCGGAGCGAACCATTCACCGCCTGCCCCTTCCAGTGCATCCGCGCGCTCTTCATCTTCTAGGACTGTGGGGACAGCTGTCACACCTGGTTTTCCATGTACAACTTCCACCACTGTAACCGCAACAGGCAGTTTGCTTGGTAGGTCGTCAGTTGGTTTGGAAGGGGAAACAAGTACGTGTGTACAGCTCTCTCAGACATCGATAGCACCAACGTTGGATGAAGGCGACATCATGTCTACGCCTGCACTTTCCTCACAAAGCTGCATTTTTCCAGGGACACCCTACTCAACACCGTCTACACACAGCAGCCAGATCTCTGTCCCTCAGATGTGGACAAATAAAAGGCCATTTCCTGCGACCCATGACAAAGCTAAGAGGTTGACTCTATCCCTCTGTAAGCTCTTGACTACCGAAATGCTGCCTTTCCGCCTAGTGGACACACAGGATTTTAGAGACCTTTTGTCTGTCGCTGTGCCCCAGTACCAGATGCCTAGTCGCCACTACTTCTCTAAGAAAGGTGTGCCCGCGCTACACCAGCATGTCGCACACAACATCACCGCTTCCTTGAGAAACTCTGTGTGTGAACGGGTGCATTTCACCACCGATACTTGGACCAGTAAGCATGGACAGGGACGTTACATGTCGCTGACTGGGCACCGGGTAACTATGGTGATAGATGGTGAAGGAAAAAAGGAGGGGAGCCAGCACTGCTTATGAATGGCATGCAACAATGAAGAAATAAAAAGTGTAATATTCACAAATTCATTCCTACTGTAACAATTCAATGAGATTTTTTGCAAATGATTGATTAATGATTTGAGCCCCCCTGCCCCGTCACGGCAAATCTCTATAGGGGAGTCCCTAACGCTATATTATAAATTATGTACCATAAGGTCTCATATAATGAGCAGGACCATATGAAAACACCACTTACCCGAGACATGTCTGAACCGCTCCCATGCTGCCAGGACTGACAACCGTGAATAAAGGCAGCCCAGGTGCCAGGTGCCAGTGTGTGTGGCAGAACCACACACACCAGCACAATGTCAGGACTGGCCCTCACAGTGCCAGACCAGCAAACATGGATGAGGGCGGAACAAGGTTCAGGCAGGTGGTGTTTAAATAATGATGCCTTGGAGCAGAAGGCGGTGGCTGTGTGTGAACAAGCACCAAACTGAATTTTGATGGCGACAGAAGGAATTTGCAAACCACACTGGGCGTGCACAGCATGGAGGCGGTCAACCACCTGACCAGTAAACGAAAAAAGGAGGGGAGCCAGCACTGCTTATGAATGGCATGCAACAATGAAGAAATAAAAAGTGTAATATTAGATAGATGGTGAAGGGTCTGCTGCACAAGTCTTGCCGTCCCCACGACTTGTGTGTCAATCCTCTGTCCAAGTTCCGCCACTGCTTCTGCCTCCTCCACCTCATCTGGGTCCTCCACCTCCGCCCCAAGCCTGCCTGGTCAGGCCACCAGCGTTCGCACTGCGCAGAAGGAATCACGCACCCCTCATTACTATGCTGGCAGCAGAGCGCAACGGCATCAGGCGGTCTTTAGCTTGACATGTCTTGGAAATAGGAGTCACACAGTGGCTGAGTTGTGGGCAGCTCTGGAGACTGAGTTTAATAAATGGTTGTCTCCACTCAACCTGCAGCCTGGTAAGGCCGTGTGCGACAATGCTGCAAACCTGGGTGCGGCCCTTCGCCTGGGCAAGGTGACACACGTGCCTTGTATGGCTCACGTGTTGAACCTTGTTGTCCTGCAATTTTTAACACACTATCCCGGCCTAGATGGCCTTCTGACCAGGGCACGAAAACTGTCTGCTCACTTCCGCCGTTCAACCGACTTGCATCGCTCCAGAAGTCTTTCGGCCTGCCGGTTCATCGCCTGAAATGCGATGTGCCGACACGCTGGAATTCGACTCTCCACATGTTACAGCGACTGTGGCAGCACCGCCGAGCCCTGGTGCAATACGTCATGACGTATAGCCTGGGCCAACGAGATGCAGAGGTGGGGCAGATCACTCTGATGGAGTTGTCTCAGATCAAGGACCTATGCACCCTTCTGCACAGTTTCGACATGGCGACGAATATGTTTAGCGCTGACAATGCCATTATCAGCATGACAATTCCAGTCATTTACATGCTGGAGCACACGCTAAACACTATTCGGAGTCAGGGGGTGGGACAACAGGAAGGGGAGGAACTACAGGAGGATTCATATGCGCAAGACACAACATCATCACCAAGGTCCACACGTTCATCATCACCAACGCGGCAGGCATGGGACTATGGGGGACAGGGATCAACAAGGGCGCATGGTAGCAGGCGAAATGTTGAGGAAGGTGCAGGAGAACATGAAGAAATGGATGACGAACTGTCCATGGACATGGAAGACTCAGCGGATGAGGGAGACCTTGGTCAAATTTCAGTTGAAAGAGGTTGGGGGGAGATGTCAGAGGAAGAAAGAACGATTAGCACCTCTATGCCACAAACACAGCGTGGACTTGGTCCGCATGGCTGCGCAAGACACATGAGTGCTTTCTTGCTGCACTACCTACAACATGACCCTCGGATTGTCAAAATTAGAAGTGATGATGACTACTGGCTTGCCACACTATTAGATCCCCGGTACAAGTCCAAATTTTGTGACATAATTCCAGCCATAGAAAGGGATGCACGTATGCAGGAGTATCAGCAAAAGCTGTTACTCGATCTTAGCTCGGCTTTTCCACCAAACAACCGTGCAGGTGCAGGGAGTGATTCTCCCAGTTGTAAATTGACAAACATGGGACGGTCTCGTCATCTTCAACAGTCTACACGTACCAGTAGGACTGTATCTGGTGCTGGTAACAGCAATTTTATGGAATCTTTTCATAATTTTTTAGACCGTCCTTTGCAAGGCCAACAGAGACAACAAGTCTAACACATAGTCAACGGCTGGAGAGGATGATACAGGAGTATCTCCAAATGAACATCGATGCCATGACTTTGCAAATGGAGCCTTGCTCATTTTGGGTTTCAAATCTTGAAAAATGGCCAGAGCTCTCCACTTACGCCTTGGAGATTTTGTCGTGTCCAGCTGCCAGCGTTGTCTCTGAACGTGTCTTCAGTGCTGCTGGGTGTGTGCTGACAGATAAGCGCACACGTCTGTCCAGTGACAATGTGGACAGACTGACGTTCATCAAAATGAACAAGTCATGGATCCACAAGGAATTTACTACCCCTGTGTCATCCTGGGGAGAGTAAATGCTTGTGGATTTGGAATGTGCTTGATGCAAATCAAAACATCCTGTTTGCAACTGGGGCACAAGTGCTGCCACTGAAGGGGTGGGTGTGTGTGTGGCCCAATTTTTGGAAAAAAGGGAGACTCCGCTTGGAGTCACCTTGCGGTGTTTTACATGATTTTAGAAGGGCGTGCCATGCCTATATCTGTGTCTCCTCCTCTTTTTCCTTGTCCAGCTCTTTTGTTTTCGCATGAGTATATGTCCTTGTCACTTTCCCATGTGTTTGTGTTGTGTTGTGAGTTGTTTGTCACCTTTTGGACACCTTTGAGGGTGTTTTCTAGGTGTTTTTATGTGTTTGTGATTGCCTGCCATTGTTTCCTATGCGGTTCGAGTTCGGTTCGCCGAACTGAACTCGAACGAGACCTCCGTTCGACGAACCGAACTCGAGCCGAACCACGACCGGTTCGGTCATCTCTACTCTTGACTATTTCTCTAATTAGTGGTCTCCTCCTTCGGATGTCAGTTTAGGTGGACGGCCATGTCTTGGTAGGTTTTCAGTTGTCCCATACGAACTCTTTTTTTTTTAGATGATGGATTAAACAGGTGCTCTGTGAAATGTTCAGAGCTTGGGCTATGTTTCTATAACCTAACTCTGCTTTACTCTTCACAACAACTTTGTCCCTCACCTGTCTGGTGTGTTCCTTGGTTTCACCATATTGTTTGCTCTCTAATGTTCTCACACAAAAACCTCTATGGCCTTTGCAGAACAGCGGTAGTTATACTGAGAATAAATCACACAGAGTTGGACTCAATTTACTAATTATGTAACATCTGGAGTAAATTGATTACTCAGGATTTCGTTTAGTGGTATCAGACTACAGGGGTGTGTACAAATGTAGAATTTTCAAATTTATATTTTTAAAAATATTTAGAAAACGTATCATTTTTCTTACACTTTACAAATACTCACTACTTTGTGTTAGTAGATCACAGAAATTCTCTGGAAAAAATTGCACACCAAACTTCTATGTGCAAACTCTGTCAAAGTACATAATGTTCCTTTTACCTATTGCCCCACAGGACAAAATGCAATTGGAAAAAAACAGGCACAAAGTGCAAAAAATATGAAAATAATATTCAAAATCTCTTCATATCATGGTTAGAGGGGTGGTCCACCACTCAGCATAAGTGGCCACATCACTGTAAAACTCATTGGGAAGGCTTTTCTCAAATATCTTGTGTAGTACATTCTGCCTGTGAGTGGTGCTTTTGCGGTTCGCTCATCCTCAAGTGACCCCGGGGTTCCGTGACCTCCTGAGATCTGGTGATGTCACGTCAACGTCCAGATGACCCGACATCACAGAGACCGGCTGAAGTCTCTGTGAGTGACTGGGCTGTAGGCGGAGTTTCACTACTCGTCACAGCCTAGCGTCTCACGTGCTCTCTCCTTCACTGCAGAGCGCCTCAAGCAGTAGCAATGCTGGGCTATGACGAGCAGTGAAACTAGATCCACAGCCCAGTCACTCAGAGAGACTGGGACCCTCCTCGGTGATATCAGGACAACTGGAAGTTGACGTGACATCACTGGATCTCAAAGGTAACGGAGCTTGGGGGTCACTTGAGGATGAGCGGTCTGCAATAGCGCCACTCAGAGGCAGAATGTATTACACAAAGTATTTGAGAATAGCCTTCCGTATGAGTTTTACAGAGATGTGGCTACTTATGCTGAGTGGTGAACCACCCGTTTAAAAACCATAAGTGGTGATGGATGCATCCTATGCATTTCAAGCGCACACTGGGCTCTTAAGGCCCCGTTACACGCTACGATTTATCTGACGATCTCTAAAACGATATGACACGCCCATATCGTAGTTACGATTTGCCAAGATCGCACATAGGTCGTTTATTAGCGGTCACACGTACACATCTCACAAACGACACAAGATCGTTCAGCGATTATATTTTTTGACCAAGGCGGTCGAGTGGATGTTGTTCATCGTTGGCAGGGTGTCAAACGTAGCAATATGTCTGCTGCGTTCCAAACGACGAACAATATTTTGAAACTGAACGACGTGTCAACGATCACCGATTTTCATCCTATTTGCGATCGTTCAGAGTCGCTCGTATGTGTCACACGCAACGACGTCACTAACTATGCAGGATGTGCGTCACGGAATTCGTGACCCCGACGTCAGATAAATTGTAGCATGTAACGCCGCCTTTAATCAAAGATCTTCTATGGCTAAGAGCGCATTGTGCCCTACAAATGCCTAAAATGCATCTATCACCTACTTGTTGTTTTTAACCTTGATATGAACACATCTTCAACATTTTTATTTTCATATTTTCTGCACTTTTTGCCTATCTGTGTTTTTTTCTAATGTGCGTTCTATCACATAAAATACCAAATAAACTACATTTAAACTTATTGATGTAACTTGAAAAAAGGTTGATACGTTTTTGGATAGGAATATTTTTTTCAAGGCACTGTATGTGGCAGATTTTACCTTTTTGGAATTACACTTCCAGCATTGATTTTTTTTACAATTTTTATCCATCAAAAATTTTCAGCAGAAATATAGAGGAGTTATGGATTTGAGATTGTCAATTACGTTTTATATTCATAGTGAGGATAGCACTCCGTATTGAAAATTGTGGTAGATTTTGCACAGTTACAAAATGAGAACCTGTCCTCAACCGTCTGGTGCACAAATAAGAACTATGCATGAGACTAGTGAGGAGTGGACCCTCGCAGTTTCAAAGGTGCCCAGGATTGCAGGTATTTGATCTGGATCCGGCACTCGAGAAATTAAAAAAAAAAAAAAAAAAAAAAGGAAAAATAAAGAAAATAAGAATGAAGCAAGCGCTTCATACTTACGAAGGCTTCGGCGCAGCTGAAAACTGGTCTTGAGGTCTCTCCTTCACTTCCTGGGCCGCTCATCATTGCTAATCCACATGCACTGTTTTCCCCGCCCACCAGCTGTCCTGGTATCGAAGATTGGCTGCAGTCAGACGCACCACAAGCCTGTGTGACCCCGTCTGACTGCAACCAATCACAGGCGCGCTGTCTGTGGGTCAGTATCCTGGTATAAAATTAAATAAAACAATTGGTGTGGGGTCCCCACATATTATGATACCCAGCACAGATAAAGCATATGGCTACAGGGTACACCCCCCAGCCGTGCGCTTATCTTGGATATCTTGTGTATCAAAACAAGAGGAACCGCATGTGGCTTTTTTTTTTTTTTTTCCTAACTATTTAAATAAATTAAAAAAATGGCGTGCGGTCTCCCCCAATTTTGATACCCAGCCAAGATAAAGCCCGACAGCTGGGGGCTGGCATTCTCAGACTGGGGAGGCCTATGGTTCTTAGGCCCCCCCCAGCCTAAAAATAGCAGCCTGTAGCTGTAATAGGGTGACCAGTGCCCTATTTTAATCCTCACTGCCCTGTCACTCCCTATCCATCCCTTCTCACCAAGGAACCCTGGAAGCTATGACACCTGGTGGCAGCCGGCCGTATTACACAGGAGAGATTACCATACAATTAAATTACAATGCAATATCATAAGTCACAACATTAGTTTAGGGGGAGTAGGGCACTGGTCACCCTATTATATAGCTGCCCAAGATTGTCAGATTCATTAGATGTGACAAGCTCAGTACTTTTTCCCGGCTCTTCCCAATTGCCCTGATGCGGTGGCAATCGGAGTAATGAGGAGTTAATAACAGCGGACAACTCTCATCAAGCCCAAAATTAGTGATGGTAAGGGGTCTATGAACCTCCCCCCCCGCATCTTTAATCCTATAAATAATAAGAAATACACACACACCGAAAAAAATCCTTTATTTGGAATAGCATGCAAAAAAAAAACTGTTTAGCAGGGACCCACCGGTCCCGGTTATCTGCAAGTCCGCTCATCTCTACATAAGACACCATGGGCATTGTATAATTGTGGGAGCAGAGAGTGGAATTATGTAAATATTTATATCTACTATAATCATACACTAAAGTGCATGATTATAACACACGCTTCAGCCCTAAACCAATAGAACAAATATTTTCCGCATTTTAATGCTGAAGGTGTCTTGTACTAAAGGTTCATTAAACAAATAAAAAAAAGAACTAATCCTTTATTCACTTTGTTGCCTGCTCTAACCACAGAAACAGATGCAAGGATCTGGAAGCATAACCCTGACATATGCCATTTATCAATGTATTAGCAATGGACCTGCTCTAGTGATGCACGGCAGAAGCCATGTCCTTCTTACTGCTCTTGTCTTCCTTTAAAATGTCTTTAATCCTCACTTCACCTCTCTCAAGCAGTCGGCATTAAAGATTTATGCTGTGCTTTTCTGCGCCACACCTGAATATAGATTACTTAAATGGCTTGTAAATAATTCATTTCTGGGAATACATCTCCATTACTGACTGATAATGTAACTTAATATACTGTTATATTCTGTAATAAAAGACTACAGATTGTTGACTCTTTATACAATCATCTTTTTGGACAGACAATGGATTAAAATAAAAGGAGTCTAGACATGAAAAGCTTCTGCAGAGCTGAAATCGCTGTGCTTAGAATAGGAGCAGCAAATAAACCTGTTTAGAGCTTTGGCTCCGGAGGCAATCATCGAAAAATAGAGTGAATCAAAATCTTATAAATTGTGGTGGGTAAATGATTGATGGGGCAATTTTTGTGCAACATGGTATAAAGATGCAATAAACAATGTAATAAAAAGATACAAGACCTTTAGCATCCACCGCTATGTCCTCTTCGCGTTCATAGATGATACAACTTCGGTGGTCTACTGTTTAACCGTGTGGTCAAGTATGATTGTACAACGTGGCTTTACATAAAGGGCATTAGATTAGGCAAAGGTTTGATGGTGATTTTAGATTTCAAGGCCCCCCCCCCGACACTTGATTCAACTCATCCAAACATGCTTGATTATGGTGGGACTCGTGGACCATCTGATGTCTATGAGGGTCTTCTGACTCTGAGAGAGAATGATAGGAAAGTTTGATTTTTTTTTTTTTAAAGGTCCATCATTTTTCATAGTTATGAGTCCCAAATATGCCAAAACAACCCCCCAAAATTCAGTCCAGACCCAAAAGCTGACATACCACATAAGTCCCACCCAATAAAATGTTGGTTGGTGTCACCATACTTTATTTTCAGGATGGTCAAGGAGAATGGAACCTAAAAATCCTTATCTTATCCATAAGTCACACTCATGTACAAGTCTCTAAAGAGGCAATTTGTGTATTTAATTTCCGACAGAAGCATTATGTGGCCTATAAGTCTCCTTACATTGGCTTGACAGGCATGTGACTCTCCACAAGAAAAGATATTACCCATTAGACTCCAGTGAGAAGCCTCTTATACAGCCAGATTATTTGCTTTGTACTGAGAAGGTGCAAAACCCCAAAACATGTATGCAAATAGAGATTGTTACAAGTGAAAAGGTTTTCGTACCATGTTAGTGTCGCGGGCAGCGTGGCGCTGCTCTCACCAACGCTCGGGTCCGGCGCTGCTGCTGCTGCTGCTCGGTGGCTCGAGCGGTGGGCCGGATCCGGGGACTCGAGAGGCACTCCTCGCCCGTGAGTGAAAAGGGGGTTGTTTGTTTGGGGATTTAGTCCGTGACTCCATACACGGGTTGTGGTGAAGATGGGCACCACCGCTGCTGGTGACGGGGATCCCGGGAGCGATGGTAGAGAGCAGCTGGGATGTTGTTTTCCCCCTCCGTGGGTAGGGGTTAGTGGTCCCGTGGCCCGGTGGTGTGACGGGGAGGCAGGGTTGGTGAGGTGCAGGGTTGCAGGGGCAGGGCGGCGCGGTGCGGATGGCACTGGTGTACTCACTCAGCAACAGATGCACACAGTCTCCGGTAAACCAAACGCCTGGATGGACGGGTCCCGTAGCCGGCTGCAGTGTCTCTTCCCGGACAGGTGATGGCGGCTGTCTTTCCCTGCACCTTAGTACTATGTTGACTCCGATGGCTTCCCAACGGTAGCCCGCTCCCCGGCGTATAGGTGCCTGAGGAGCCCGTTTTGCCCGCAGGCGCTGGCCCTTGAATCTCTAGCTTGTGGCGGTAGCTGTATATCCTCACGGTGCGGACTGTTGCCTTCTAACGGGTCTTTGGTTGTTAGGAAACCCCTGGGGTTCTGGTCACTATCGGATTTGACCTTTGTCGGCGGCTCCAAGCATGGTCGGGGTCCGAAGGCCCTGCCTGCGTGTGCTGACTTCACTTCACTCCCCGGTTCGGTATCGGCGGGCCACCGCCCGACCCCGGTCCTACGTTTCCGCGTTGATCCACCACTGCTGCAGACGGCCACCACCGTGTGCCAACCTTGCTGTCAGTGCCTGGGCCACAAACCCAGACACTGTCAGTTTACGTCTTCACACTTTCACTTCCTAACTGCAGTCACTTCTGTTCCTGCCTCCAGGACTGTGAACTCCTCAGTGGGTGGAGCCAACCGCCTGGCTCCACCTCACCTGGTGTGGACATCAGCCCCTGGAGGGAGGCAACAAGGACTTTGTGTCTGGCTAGTGTTACTGTCTGGGGGTGGGGGTGTGTGAGTGTCTTACCTGTGACGACCTGTCTAGTCCAGGGCGCCACATTAGCCAGTTGAAAAATTGTTGAATGTTCTCAGTGAGAGGAACAAAATTATAATCTTGTGATACCTTTCAATGATGAAGGGACCTGAGATGTCTCAAAAGCTTGCTTTGTAACATCACTTTATTTTAGTTAGCCATTAAAAGGTATCACAAGATTATAATTTTGTTCCTCTCACTGAGAACATTCAATAATAGAGATTGTGATTAGGTTTTTATCCTTAGTCATATATGGCAAGGCTCTTTAAACAGTCGATATGTACTTTTAGGATTGCTATTTCCAGTTGGTGGCCATCGAGATCAAGTTTTCTTCCTCTATAAAGAGGCATTTTGCATATTTAATTTACCATAGGAACATTGCATGGCCTATAGGTCTCCTTACACTGGCAAGTCATCCTCCACAAGAGACGTTACTAGTGATGAGCAAGCACTACCATGCTCGGGTGCTCAGTACTCGTAACTAGTGATGAGGGGATACTACCATGCTCGGGTGCTCTGTACTCGTAACTAGTGATGAGCGAGCACTACCCTACTCAGGTGCTGGCTACTCATCATAACTAGTGATGAGCGGGCACCACCAAACTCTGGTGCTCGGTACTTGTAACTAGAGATAAGCGATGTTTGAGGTTCGCCAATTTCATGTTCGAGTGATTTTGGGAATTTTCGAGTCGTTCGACGAACTCGAACGATTTGCTAAAAGTTCGGCAGTTCGAGTTACGTTCGAGAACAGTTCGATCACCAAAAGCGTGGTTTTTCACAGTAAAGCTATGTGCGCACGTTGCTATCTGCATGCGTCCTGCATCCCCAGCACAATCCCTCTCTCTTTCCAACTCACCGATCACAGGCATCTTGCTGCACGCTGTCACAAATCTCCAGCGGCATTTCCTCTTTTGAAAATGGCTGCCGCTTCATTATTCAATTAGTTATTCCGTGCTTTCCCTGCCCACCGGCGCCCATGATTGGTTGCAGTCAGAAACGCCCCGGTGATTAGTGACGGCTGTCTCACTGCAATCAATCACAGCCGCCGGCGTGCAGGTCTATATCGTGCAATAAAATAAAGAAATAATAAAAAAAAAAAAAAAAAAATGCGGTTCCCCCCATATTTGATACCAGCCAGGATAAAGCCACACGGCTGGAGGCTGGTATTGTCAGGATGGGGAGCGCCACATTATGGGGAGCCCACCACCCTAACAATATCACCCAGCAACCGCCCAGAATTGCCGCATCCATTAGATGCGGCAGTCCCGGGACTCTACCCAGCTCATCCAGAATTGCCCTGGTGAAGTGGCAATCGAGGTAATAATGGGGTTAATCATGACAGGCGTCTCCTCGAGACACCTTCCATGATTAAACTGTAAGTGAAAGTAAAGAAACACCGCGAAAAATCCTTTATTTGGAATAAAAGACAAAAAACACCCTCTTTCACCATTTTATTAAAATCCCCAAATACCCCTCCAGGTCCGAAGTAATCCACACGACACGGTCAGCTCTGCTACATGAAGATGCAGGAGCACCGTAGAACACGATCGCTCTGTACCTACTCCACGTAGCACCTGAAGTGAATCGCCCTGTCACCACAGACATCAGTCTGCAATGCAGACGTCAAGATTACCAAATCTGCCTATGTTTCTCATTAGAGCCAGTGGCTCAATAGATAGAGCACTTGCCTAAGAACCATTAGATCATGAGTTCAAGTCCCAGCCGTCCCGGTAAAAAATTTAATTTATTTTTAATTTTAAATTATAATTATTTATTTATTATTATAATTTAATTTTAATTATGCACTGAGGGGAGGAGCCGGACATCAGCTGTGACCCGTGGGACACACCTCTAAAATCGGAGCAGTTCACAGAATGAGGCTGCATTGCTCTCTTCTCTCTCTCTCTCCTCTCTCTCTCTCTCTCTTTTTCTCTTTTTCTCTCTCTTCAGTCTCTTTTTCTCTTCCACCCCCCTCTCTCTCTGTCTCCTCTCTCCCCTCTTCCTTTTCTATCTCTTCTCTCTCCTTTCTCACCTCCTTCTCTTCTCTCTCTCTTCTCTCTCTCTCTTCTCTCTCTTCTCTCTCTTCTCTCTATTCTCTCTTCTCTCTCTCCTCTCTCTCCTCTCTCTCCTCTCTCTCCTCTCTCTTCTCTCTCTCTTTTACTCTCTTTCTCGCTCTCTCCTCTCTCTCCTCTCTCATTTTCTCTTTCTCGCTCTTTTTCTCAGTCTTTTTCTTTTTCCCTCTCTCCTCCTCCTCTCTCCTCCTCTCTCTCCTCCTCTCTCTCCTCCTCTCTCTCCTCCTCTCTCTCCTCCTCTCTCTCCTCCCTCTCCTCCTCTCTCCTCCTCTCTCCCCTATCTCTTCTCTCTCCTTTCTCTCTTCTGTCTCTCTCCTTTCTCTTTTCTCTCTCCTATCTCTTCGATCTCTCTTCTCTTTTCTCTCTTTTCTCTCTCTTCTCTCCTCTCTCTCTTCTCTCTTCTCTCCTCTCTTCTCTCTTTCTCTCTCTCTTCTCTCTCTCTTCTCTCTCTCTTCTCTCTCTCTCTTCTCTTTCTCTCTTCTCTCTCTCTCTTCTCTCTCTCTCTTCTCTCTCTCTTCTCTCTCTCTCTTCTCTTTCTCTCTTCTCTTTCTCTCTTCTCTCTCTCTCTCTCTCTCAGACCTGGCGATGATCAGCTGATGCAGTCACCTGACGGTATCAGCTGACACTATAAGTCGAGCGGTGAGGCTGGCTTTTTACCGCCCGGCCGGCTAAACTATCAGCTGCTGCTGTCGGACAGGAGTCTGCACTGAAGTGTGTAGTTTTGTTTTTTTTTTGCACTGATGCATCAGCTGATTGTATAAAAGCCGTTTATACAATCAGCTGCTGTGTCATGTGATTCAGGCCCTTGAACCTGACACATCATCTGATCGTTTTGCCTTCCAGCATCTGAGATGGTTCCTAACCAACTAAAGTTTAAAACATTTTCTATACCTGACTTGTCGTGTCAAAACTCCAATGTGAATAGTAGCAAGTGGTCACCTGGGTCCCAGATTAAATACACAGCGCAGTGGGAAGCAAATTAATTGTTCAGCCTCAGTAAAGAGAGGGCTGCACCCTCAACTTGCACTAAGGCAAGAGAACGAACAAAAAAAACCAAACTGAGCTATAATAAAAACTCAGTAACCATGCTACATTACAATAATGTAAATGTTACAAGCTTGTTAAGCATTTCTGTTACAGTTCAGTTTTTTGTTTGTCCTCTGCCTTTTAAAGGGAATCTGTGACCAGATTTGGCGACTATAAGCTGCAGCCCCTACCAGTGTGCTCTTATATACAGCTTTCTAGAATACTGTATATAAGTGACCAGGCCGCTCGGTATAACGTAAGAAATAGCTTTATAATACTCACCTACGTGGCGGTCCAGTTCCATGGGTGTCACTCCTCTCTGCGGTGATCCCATCCTCCTTCTCCCCAGCCCAGTGTGCATGATGCATCCTATGTCATCCACACAGGCCGGCATTGTGGTCATGCGCAGGCGCACTTTGATCTGCACTGCTCAGGGCAGATCAAGTATTGTAGTGCGCTTGCACGAGCAGTCTTTAACCTTTCCTCACGACTTCATATTACAGTACTTTGATCTCCCCTGAGCAGAGCAGATCGACGTGCACCTGTGCAGGACCTCAATGCCGGTCTGTGTGGACGCATCATCCATACTGGTCTGCGTAGAAGGACTGCTATCGCTGCAGAGAGGAGGCGGTGGACCGGAGCGCAGCGACCTGTATGAGACCAGGCCGGCCCCCCAGTTGAGTATAATAAAGGTCTTTTTTTATGTTCTTCAGAGCGGTCTGGGCTCTTATATACAGTATTCTAGAATGCTGAATATAAGAGCGCACTGGTGGTGGCTGCAGCTCATCATTGCCAAATTGGGTGACCGGTTCCCTTTTAAGGAGCTTAAGTCAATGTTCCAATCATACATCCATCCATACATATTTTATCTCCGCTGATAGGAATAACTAGGAGAGGTGTAAATGGCATAGGTCTTATACTAATGGGATGCCCTGGCCTATCAGGTCGTCACAGGGTGTTGTACAATCTGCCCTTCTGCACAGTATCCACCCTCCTTGGTTACGGGTCCTGGTCCTTTTGTGTTGCTAACAGCTTGGCCAATCAAAAAATCCTAGGAACACTTCCCACTTTAACCTACCAGACACACCATTGGAAGGCTTGAAGGGAATAGGGCCGCACACATAGGGGGTTGGTGAGGAAGAGTGAGGAAAGTGTCAGTTGACGTTGAGCAGGGGAGAGTGAAAGGAGAGGAGGTGGAGTGGTGGCTCTCATGAGGAGAGGCCACGGAGACTAGCTCCTGTGTACTAGGTGGCAGACTTTGGTCTGGGCCCGGTAGGACTGGGCCCGGTAGGAGTTGGAACCCGGTCGCAGGGGACATTGTCAAGGGGCTTGGACTCCCGAGGAGAGCGGCCTTGAGCTATCACCGGGCAGGGGCCAGGGCACGACAGGGTACATGGACCCTAGGCCGGAAAGTAGCTTCACGCGTTCCGGTAATTTACCCGAAGGGGGTGAAGACTTCAAGTGTCATCTCCAACCCGCTCCAAAATCGGGGTACTAGCGCACCGATGGGATAGGACTTTCCCAATACAGTCCAAATAAATCCTACACGTGAACTCTGAGAGCAAGCTCACTCCGTTAGCCATACGGGTGAGAGGGGCTCGAAGAGTTTTATACCCACGGGTCCAACAGAGACAAAGGTGCCAAGGACAGGGCCACAGACCAACAGCAACACCAAGGGCACGGACCCAAGTGTGCTCCCTACAAGCTGCAGTGGTGCTCAGAATTCTGGTTTACAAGCTGTCGGTGTTGTTGTTCCTGGACTGAGTGAGTACAATAAAATGCTCCTACCCCAGTGGCATCCATTCACCAACCATCCGACGGGCCCCGGGACATCATCCCCCTACCCACGGAGAGGTTAAACATCCGGCTCCCACACACCACCGTCACCGGGCTCCCCAATGGCAGCGGTGGTCCCTTACCTTACCACGCACCGTGCGTGGTGTCACGAACTTTCCAATATCCCCCTGTATATAGCCCCCCCCTTAAATCGAGTG
The DNA here is from genome assembly GCF_048569485.1 of Anomaloglossus baeobatrachus. Taxonomy (NCBI): domain Eukaryota; kingdom Metazoa; phylum Chordata; class Amphibia; order Anura; family Aromobatidae; genus Anomaloglossus; species Anomaloglossus baeobatrachus. The sequence continues at coordinate 28,848,865 of NC_134359.1, forward strand.
GGCCGCCCGACCCCTCGGGTCCGGAGATTCCCCCCCTCGAGCCACCGTGGATCCAGATGCAAGCAGCAGCCCGGCTGCTGGTGCGGGGCGGCACACTAATATATCAGAACTTGCTGATAGAATTCCAAGAAATCCTCACAATAGTTTTGCAAATAAACTATTCAGAATAATCGCTTTGTGAAACAGAGTTTGGACTTTTTGAGTAAAGTTACTGTAAACAATCGTCTTCTCCGTCGAGGGCAGTCCGCAAAAGAAAGGTAACTTTTTATAAAAGTGAATTCTGAAGTGATGAGAGAGAGAGGGAAAAAAAAATTAGCAATTTTCCATTAATCTTAATTCGCCACACAAAATTAATTATAAATTAGTGCAATTGCGTTTATGAAGTCACATGAGATAATAATTTAAAAAGGAATAATTTAAAAGATGAATTAAAAAAAAAATAAAAAAAAAAAAAAAAAACAGAATCGGAAAAGAAGGCCAATATAAACTTGGGAAAAAACATGCTGAGAATAAAGTCTGTTAGATCTTGAAATAGGAGATCTACTAAATAATGCATAGTTTTATTTTTTCTGTGATTTGCATAAACCTTAAGAGAGTATTTATTTATGTAAACTTAACTTGATGTACTGAGGAATTAGAATGGAGAAAATGGCATTCATGTTGTTTTCATTTTGATATTTAGAAAAAATATTCAGTTACATATGGACTGCTTAGACCTAATCATCTGATTCAATATGATGGGCTACTTGAGCCAGGTTGGAAAGGGCTGCATTGAACAAAGTGCCCCGGTCTTGCTGCAGGCTAGGCAGGTTGGCCCGAACTCTGCTGGGGAGCAGATGGCGCGCCAATGCTTCTAGCTACACTTACCTTCCTTACTAAATCCATAATCCCTAGCTGGACACAGAGCCAAGGCAGGCTTGGAGGCAGAAAGGAGGTTACAATCTGGACGCATGCATTGACTGCCAGGAATAAGGGAACAGTGCAGAAATTTCAAATGCCTAACAAGTTCGACGTCTTGTTCCGGAGCCAATGCAGCAATTTTTTTTTATTTTTTTTTAAGTAATTAAGACATGATTGAAATTGTTCGAGCCATTTTAACACAAAAAAAAAACCAAAACGTAAAAAAACCTCCGCAATGGACGTAAACGATGAATGGCGCCATGATCGCCCAAAGTGTGAATTTTGGATCTTGCATAAACTAAACAGCCCTTTAATGGTATTGCAAAAATGATGGAGTTTTCTTCTTTTCGGCGCAAGAAGCCGTATAAAGACAGTAACTGAAAATACTAATAGAAGAAAGAAAAATCCAGCTTCTGGAGTAGTAGTAAAACTGATGCAAAATTTTATTAAAGGACGTAAAAATTAATGTGATGACAAAAATAGGGAGCCCATATGCGGCGTAAGGCTACGCGTTTCGAACGCTGCCTGCGTTCTTTGTCAAGTCCAGGCTTGACAAAGAACGTAGGCAGCGTTCGAAACGCGTAGCCTTACGCCGCATATGGGCTCCCTATTTTTGTCATCACATTAATTTTTACGTCCTTTAATAAAATTTTGCATCAGTTTTACTACTACTCCGGAAGCTGGATTTTTCTTTCTTCTATTGGACCCTTGCACTGCCAGAGTGTTATCCTTGCATGCCGGACTTTGCCCCAGTTGAGCTGGATCACTTGTTTTTCCTTCTCATCGAACTGAAAATACTGTATCATTAGATTTCTGGAGAAGTTTAGAATTATAGAAGAATCTGCAATTCACTGTTTTTACAAAGAAGAATATTTTACATGGCCAGGATTGGAAATGTTGGGGCGTATGACATACTTTATTGGTACCTCCATGTCATTTAGACATTCACCTCACCAGTAAGATAGACCAAGGCATTTAGATCTGAGCTGGGAAGGAAAATGAGTCTTAAGGCCGCTTTACACGCTGCGACATCGCTAGCGATCGCACCCGCCCCCGTCGTTTGTGCGTCACAGGCAAATCATTGCCCGTGGCGAACAATATCGCTGGTACGCGTCACACATACTTACCTTCCTAACGACGTCGCTGTGGCCGGCAAACAACCTCTTTTTTAAGGGGGAGGTTCGTGCGACGTCACACAGTTGCCCGCCAATAGAAGCGGAGGGGCGGAGAGCAGCCACATGAACGTCATTCCCACCTCGCTGCCGGAGGACGCAGGTACGCTGTTGTTCGTCGTTCCCGGGGTGTCACACGTAGCGATGTGTGCTGCCTCAGGAACGACGAACAACCTGCGTACCAAACGAGCAACGATTTTTGGGAAACGAACGACGTGTCAACAATCAACGATTTTTGACACTTTTCGGATCATTAGCGGTCGCTGGTAAGTGTCACGCGCAACGACGTCGCTAACGAGGCCGGATGTGCGTCACGAATTCCGTGACCCCAACGATATCTCGTTAGCGATGTCGCTGCGTGTAAAGCGGCCTTTAGTCCTGATGAAGTTACATATAATTCTTTATCTTTGCAACAAGGTATTAGGTTTTTGTTTTTTGTGTTTCCTCCAAATCATAATATGCTATGATCAAAGCCTTAAATAATAGTTGTCTGTGATCAGAATTTCATGGCACAACAACTAAGAATGATATACACATTTTTGCAATCATTTTTAATGCTGTAGTCCCTACCATAGTTCTATTTGGAAATGTCACCAACCTAAGCAAAACCACACACTTTAGGTGGGGTATACCCTAAGTTTGACACTCCAGAGCTGCACTCACTATTCTGCTGGAGGAGCCACTGTGTACATACATTACATTACTGATCTTGTACTGATCCTGAGCTACCTCCTGTATTATACTCCAGAGCTGTACTCACTATTCTGCTGGTGCAGTCACTGTATACACACATTACATTACTTATCCTATACTGATCCTGAGTTATATCCAGTATTCTACTCCAGAGCTGCACTCACTATTCTGCTTGTGCAGTCATTGTGTACATACATTACATTACTGATCCTGTACTGATCCTGAGTTGCATCCTGTATTATACTCCAGAGCTGTACTCACTATTCTGCTGGTGCAGTCACTGTGTACATACATTACATTACTGATCCTGAGTTACCTCCTGTATTATACTCCAGAGCTGCACTCACTATTCTGCTGGTGCAGTCACTGTATACACACATTACATTACTTATCCTATACTGATCCTCAGTTATATCCAGTATTATACTCCAGAGCTGCACTCACTATTCTGCTGGTACAGTCACTGTGTACATGTATTACACTACTTAGCCTGACATATCCTGTATTATACTCCAGAGCTGAAATTATGTTTCTAAAAGCCTCAGCGCTAAAGTCTTCCTGTAGAATTTGTTCAGAGAATTTGGAAAGTGTAAGCAGATACTGTAAAGTAGCAATTGAATTTAAGTAAAACTGACTTACCTCCTGCAGCACAGGAGACCTGTGAGTACAGCTCTGAAGTATAATGCAGGCTACTAGCGGACACCGACAGAAGAGGTCCCTTGTGAAAGAACAATATTTGGGCCCTTTGCAGCCCGATATATCCTTCTACTGTCCAACTCCACTTGCTTTGCCGGAAGTAGCGGCCCCCTGACCCCTCGGGCCCCTGTCAGTGGTTGCACCAATGATGTGTCCACCCTTGATGCAAGCCAATACGGTATCCATACACATTTTATCTGTATTATATAAGTGTGCAGTATATAACTATGACAAATTAAAAAATGAATATTCACTACAGTCCTCCTCCCCCCTTCTAATTATGCAAAGACACTAAGGAGTTAAAAGTTCATTTTTCATTACAAATCTGTCCTGTGCGACGTATATATGTTAGTGACGCTCTGATGAGATGATTGCATGCATTACAATGCGATGTTTGTTTCTATAAGTGAAGGCTCGTCTTAGGGGAGATGTTGCTGTGAGCGACTCAGTTTCTTTCTTGAGAACTAATTGTAGAAAATAAACAGCTGGTGATGTTCAATCTGCGCGTGACTACGATGTGACCCCCTAAGGATTGCCGGGGATACCGCCGCACCACCACTAGTTCTAGGTTTAATTATCTAAGATGCCATTATTAATGTGCATGCTAATATCTATATAGGGAGAATATATTTATTTATGCATATTGTACATTTTGGTCAGGTGCGTAGACATTCAGGAATTATAACTAAAGGCTGGTTTTAGATTTGGTCGTATTGTGGCCATATTTTGCATTTGTATTCCTACTTTATTATAGTCTATTTTGGAAATAGTCTTTAAAAAAAAATAATTTGAGTATACAGCTTCAATGCAGATTTATTTGTCTCCATGGTGACAGACTACAAATAAATCCATTGTGTAGTTGGTGTCGCAGTCACGAGTGGCTTCATGTCCTGAAGTTGTTGCTTAAATAGAATTTTGCTTAGAGTTTAAAAAAAAAAACAAAAAAAAATAAAAAACCGATGCAAAAATCCAACTATTGTGCAATTCCCTTCAAACAAATTCAGTAAAATGACGTCTTTCAATGATGTGCATTGCTTAGTGAAGAGAAGACCAAGTGGAAAGCAAAATGGAGAGTAGAATACGGAAGGAAGAAGGGCCGGACTCGTACAGGAAGGGCCAAGGAGAATGGAGTATATGATTTTTTTTTTATTATTATTTTTTATTATTAATTGTTGTAATTGTTGTTATTATTATTATTATTATTATTAATAATAATAATAATAATAATAATAAATATATATATATATATATATATATATATATATATATATATATATATATATATATATATATATATATATATATAAAAAATAAATTCATTGGTAACTGAATCGTTTGGGAATGGATTAAAAAATTTTTTTATATATATATATATATATATATATATATATATATATATATAAAAAAAATTTAATCCATTCCCAAACGATTCAGTTACCGATGAATTTATTTAATACAAATTAAATTGATTGAACAGTTTAAAAATCTAACCAAAAATTCTGCGCAATCAAGGTTATATGCGCACTACTTCTTTAAAACTCCAGGAAACCCAATGAGTTTTTCAAGCAGAGGACTCTTCAGATAACTCTGGGGATTTTTTTTTATATCCTAAAGGAGTCTTTTTATTAGTCATTTCTTGAGCAATTTTCACTTGGTGGTATTGGCATGTCTGTGATTGGCCAAAGAAATCACCGTTTAAAAAAAAAAAGCAAAATGGTTAAACCAGAACATACTTATCAATCTCAAGCTGTAATGTGGCGCCCCTGACCTGGTCAGGCACCACTGAGTACTGCACCCATGCTGGGGGCAGTACAACACAGGTAATCCAGAAGGCTGACTGAGGTGTGACTACACAGGTGCATAGTAATCAGGTCTCACACATCTACCTTTGGGAGGACCCCTGGGGAATCCAAGAGGGAGCGTAGCCTCCATGTCCACTCAAGGGGTGTGGTAAAGAGCCTGGTTGCTAGGTTGCGTAGGCAAGAACAGGAGAGGAGGAGCAATGAGCCAGTTTAGTGTGCAGCTCACGGACAGCAGACGTGAGGAGCAGACCCTGGAGCTGTTGCAGTCTAACAGCGTCCGCGCAGTGACTACCGATGGGGGAGATCGGTCACCTGGAAGTGCCGCCCGAAAGCCACCCAAGGCTAGAGAGAGCAAAGGGGTGGCAGAGTAAGGGGATTGCCAGGGAGGTACCAGGTTCCAGTGCAGAGAGAGATTTACCTTTCTTCTGCCAAACCTGCCGGTGGAGGTTCTTCAGACCCACACCATACCACCACAGAGTCCGCAGCCACGTAGCAAAGAGAGGGCCCATAGTTCACAGGAGGCAAGCAGCCAGAGTGACCTGGTCCAGGCTACAAGCAAACAGGCCAAAACGAGGGGAGAACAGGCAGCAGAAACTTCCCTGGGTGACCCCCGTAGGGACTTCAAGTCGGGGTCACCACAAAAACACAAAGGGCTAAGGAAGGCGAGTTGGTAGTCACCCTCATCAGCCAGCCGGAAGGATACCTGGTTCCAGCGTGGTTAATCTCAGCTACGCCTGGCTTACTCACCCTGCCACCTAATGTGAGTAAAACCCCTGAAAGACATTCTGCTTGTGTTTGAGCCATTCTGCGCCTTGTGGATCCACACACATACACAGGGCCCTGGGGCTTGCCTCACTCTTGGGAGGCCACTACAACTGACTGCACCCACCATCAGCCCCAGGCACCCCTTAATCTGCAGTGGCGGTCACCCTGACCGCAATACTGAGAGTGGCGTCACGAAAATCCTAAAAGAAGGTTCCCTACCTGTGACCAGACTGTTCCTCCACGTGGAGTCCCTGAAGGTAATGCACCGACACAACACCTGTGGAGCTTCACAGTAACACTGCTTCCGCATCTGTTCATTAGCTTTAATGCATATTCACTGCTTCCCCCGCCCACTGTTTGTGACAGCTTCTGTGATTGGCTGCAGTCAGACTGCTGGCATCCCTGATTAGTTGCCCTCACTGTCTGTCATAGTAAAGTGTAAAAATAAAAAAAAGATGTAGGGTGCCCCATATATAGCTACCCAGTGCAGATAAGCAGATGACTACAGGCTGTGTGTCAAAATAAGCGGCACCCCATGTGTTTTTTTTTTTTAAATTATGTTAAATAAATACATTTTTTAAAACTGTGTGCGGTCCCTCCCAATTTTGATACCCAGCCAAGATAAAGTGGACAGCACGGCACTGTTATTCTCAGGCCAGGGAGACCCATGGTTATTGGGCCCTCCCCAGCCTAAAAATATCAGCCCGCAGCCACCCAGAATTGTTGTATCCATTAGATGTGAAAATTCCAGATTTTACCTGGCTCATCCCGATGGCCCTGGTACACTGGCAATCGGGGTAATATATGAAGTTATTGACAGCTCACAGCTGACACTAAGCACTAGGAGTTTAATAGGTCACCATTTTTCCATGAGGCTTTGGGATATTCTTGAGGAAATGGCAACTGTGCAAAAATTTTATTGGAAATCAAAATAACCTGACAGGTTATGGCGCTGAAAGCAGGCATAATGGTGCCTGGCCAATGGATTAACCACAGATGGTGCAGAGACTGTGGCAATGTATGAATACTTAAGCCCAAAAGTTCCTCCAGCTATTCTAAGATGACCATTATGATTTGTGATACATAATAATTGGGGGGCATTTTGGGAGGATTTTGTTTCAGAGCCAGCTTAGGAACCTGAAATTACCTTTCTGGACCTGAATCTGAGTTATATAAAAGTTGTAAGGATATGTGCACATGATGTTCACCTGTACCCACCTGAAATAGTGCTCAATAAAGCTTAAAAGGAACCGGTCAGGTCCAATATGCACTCAGAACCACAAGCAGTTCTGTGTGTATATTAGTAATCCCTGCCTAACCGACCCTGTATCTAGTAGCACAAAGATCTTTAGAAAAATTATTTCTAATGATCTTTTATGATATGCTAATGAGCGTAGGGACTAGTCACAAGGGCGTTAGTTCCCTTGGCTAGTAGGCCCCCTTAGCATGTTAGTATGCCCCTGTGGGCGTGCTAACATGCTAATGAATACCTAGCATTCTAGGCATCGTTGATCACACTGCTCTCTGCTGCCACCGCGCTCAATGCTGGATTTCAGCTCCGTGCGAAGGAGTAGAAATCCCTGGCTTCCCGCATGCGCACTATGAAGTCGGGTGTACGCGTTCCAGCTACAAACTAGTGTAGTGCACATGACCGAAAGTCCAGGGAAGTTCTGATCGTGCGCACTGAGCCGCAAAGCAGCTGTGGCAGCAGAGGTGAGAGCGACCATGCCTCTGACTCTGCGCATTCATTAGCATATTAGCACACACACAGGGGCATGTTAAGGGGGCCGACTAGCCAAGGGAACTAACACCCTTGTGAATAGTCTCTGGCCTTATTAGCATATAATAAATGATCTTTAGAAATTATTTTTTTAAAGATCTCTTTATCTATGCTACTAGATACAGGGACGGTTAGGCAGGGATTAGCAATATACACCCAGAACTGCTTGTGGTTCTGGTTAAGAACACTGAACCCATACACAACAATGTTAAGAGGTCTTGCTGTGCACGTTTCGATTTTAACTGATGTTAACCTCTTCAGGCTTCGAAAGCTAAAATAAATTACCTGATCTTTCTTTAGGCTTCTGCTTTCAATTCAATTTTAAAAAAAATAACTAAATAAAGACGCCGGCGACCATAGACGGCAGAAAAAAAAGACTAAAAAGACCAACTTTTCTAGAAAAACTCTTCCGTAGTTTTACTAAAGCTTTGGTATCTTCAAAAACTGCATTAGGTACTTGTGCAACTATAAGACGCTGATGCACGTATCCAATCAAAAGTTTTTAAAAACCAAAACTATTGCAATATAATTTTAAATAACAATTTCCATAGGGATTACATATAGTGTGCCCCTTTAATTAAAGGGGCATAAAGCATATGTGGCGCCCCTGAGGCTTCCGTCGCCACAGGTCATTGCACCCCATCCAGCGGTGTGATGCCCCATTCTCGGAGAGGAAGAGAGTGAACTCCGGTTCCCTGGTAAATCCACACTACACCCATTGTTAGGTACATACTGGGACCAGGGAAAGTGGCAGGCAACCCTCCCATGCTGCATGCTGAGAGGGGCTGTAAGACCCATCCCTGCTCCCATAGGGTGGTAGCTTAGCAACTGGGGAGGTGGGAGGAGCCATCTGAGAGCAGACACAGAGGGGAAGGTCAAGTTTAGTCAGTCTACCTCAGGGAGAGAGAGAGTGAGCATGTAGTTGGAGAAGAAGAACGAGAGAAAGGAGGGAGGAGGAGGCCTGCTGGAGGCAGGCAAGGAGGAGGAAAGAAAGAAAGAAAGAAGGAAAAGAGCTCCAAGTCAGTCAGGAGCAGAGAAACAGAAGGAGACGCTTCCCGGTGAAGACCCTGGGACCCAGAGGTCCAGGTGACACAACGTAAGGGACAGAAGGAGTCGCATGGCCGCGGGTAGTCCTGGAAGTATCGCGAGCAGGCCTAGAGGTACCAAGGAGAGGACCCTAGAAGTGCCACGGGTAGTTGTAGGCTGCGGTGGCCTGTTCCACAGTCACATCGGTGGAGGGACCAAGCTGCGACAGGGGACGGTCCCTAGAGACTGGAGGAGTGCAAAATCATCTCCAAACAGTAAAAACCGAGGCCCAGGGACGTTGTAAGCTCCCAGGGCCAGAACCCATAGCAGACTTCCAGAAAAGGGGTAATCAGCCGACAGGTGACCCCCCAGCCTGGAGGCTGTAGTGGAGGCCAAGCCAGGTTTATCCTAACAAAGGCAAGGCTAAGGAAGACAGCAGAAGAAAGAGACACTAAGAGAAGGGCACCGGCTTTCACTCTCAGAATCACCCAGAAACGACGGAGGTCCCTGACAGTGGTCCCAGCAGTCCAAGGGTCCCTACAGCTGTGGCAAGAACTGTGAGTAAAGAGCTTGAACTGCACCCTTGAAGTGGTCTCTGTTATTTCCGCTGCATATCCATTCACAAGCACCAACTGTGCCCCGGGCATTGCTCCACCTGTGGGGAGCAGTACCACCATTGCTGCCATAACACCATCCCGGAGGCCTCACACAGCAGCGGCGGCTTAATAGCCGCATACCACAGGTGGCGTCACGAACACAACCATTAACAAGCAAGCCACATATTCTACTGACACCCACCAGGGCCACGGAGCCGGGCCCAGCCACCACTGACTACCACCGGACTAGTCCGGCCCGGCACCGGGTGTCCCATAGCCCTGGGGTGGGCGAGTCACATACTCAAAGTCAATAAAAACCGGAGAAACACGAGTATATTGCTTGCAAAAATGATTTTATTGATAACAATGGCAATTAAAAAACCCCCAAGGGGTTAAGGAGAAGTGAAGAAAGAAAGTGAAAAAAGGGACCAGGAAAAATGGTTATAAGCCAATCAGGGGTAAAAATATGTCCGGCCAATACAGGGACAGTAAATACAATAAATTGCACAAAGCCCAGGTAAAAAGTTAAAAGGACAGACACAAGTTAGATAAATAACATATATAAAGTGCCTGTGTATTAAAGGGATGTAAACAGAGACTGTATGTGCATGCCAGAGCTAAAGTGCTAATAGTATAACCGACGCCTCCAAATAAAGGTGCACAATTCAGTAATAATAGAAGTCTCAAAAGACACAGGCAAACATCAGAGTATATCAGCAAACCATAGATCCTGGGACCAAGGGAAAACACCTACGTATGTTTCACAAGAGTGAGGTAACCACCAGCTTCATCAGGGAAAGAAAGAATAGAGGGTTTTTTTAGTTGCCATTGTTATCAATAAAATCATTTTTGCAAGCAATATGCAATATAATTTTGCAATAAAAATGTTGTAAAAATATCATAACGGCGCAGTGGTCAATATAGCTTCCTCACAACTAAGGAATTATTGGTTCGAAACAGACCATGGACAACATCACCGAAGAGTTTTATATTATTATTATGATTATTATTATTATTGCGCCATTTATTCCATAGTGCTTTAGAAGTGAGAAGCAGTATACATAGTATGGACAAGTACAATAATCATGAATACAAGGCACAGACTGGTACAGGAGGAGAGAGGACCCTGCCCTTGAGGGCTCACAGTCTACAGGAGGAGAGAGGACCCTGCCCTTGAGGGCTCACAGTCTACAGGAGGAGAGAGGACCCTGCCCGCAAGGCCTCACAGTCTACAGGAGAAGAGAGGACCTTGCCCGTGAGGCCGCACAGTCAACAGGAGGAGAGAGGACCTTGCCCTTGAGGGTTCATAGTCTACAGGAGGAGAGAGGACCCTGCCCTTGAGGGCTCACAGTCTACAAGAGGAGAATGGTTCCTGCCCGCGAGGCCTCACAGTCTACAGGAGGAGAGAGGACCTTGCCCTTGAGGGCTCACAGTCTACAGGAGGCGAGAGGACCCTGCCCGAGAGGCCTCACAGTCTACAGGAGGAGAGAGGAGCCTGCTCGCGAGGCCTCACAGTCTACAGGGGATGGGTGACAGTACAGTAGGATAGGACAGAGCTGGTATCACAGTGGTGTATTGGTCTAAGGGATACGGCAGGTTGTAGACTTGTTGGAAGAGGTGGGTCTTCAGGTTCCTTTTGAAGGTTTCCACGATGGGAGAGAGTCTGATGTGTTAAGGTAGAGCGTTCCAGAGTATGGGGGAGGCACAAGAGGAATTTTGTATGTGATTGTGGGAAGAGGAGACAAGAGGGGAGTAGAGAAGCAGATCTTCTGAGCATCTGAGGTTGCGTGCGGGTAAGTACCGAGATACTAGGTCACAGATGTATGGAAGAGACAGGTTGTGGATGGCTTTCTATGTCATGATTAGTGTTTTGAACTAGAGTCTTTGGGCAATGGGAAGCCAGTGAAAAGATTGGTAGAGTGGCGAGACTGGAGAATAGTGAGGGGAGAGATGGAATAATGGGGCCGTAGAGTTTAGGATAGATTAGAGGGGTGCAAGAGTGGTAGAAATTAGGCCCAGAAGACAATTGAATTGACTTTTCTTTTTAATAAAAGTTGGGGAAACGTAACTTTGATGGACAGGGACTGATCTCCTAACAACACTGCAGAATACGCCGGCGCTATATAGTAGCAGTGAATAAATCTGTTATCCACGTTCCCTTCATTCCTTAACGTCTTCTTTTTTTTTTTTTACATTCTCCACCATTAAATATGTCTGTTTTGCTAATCACCATATTTGAGGAAAACAGGCATTAAATATTGAAAGCAGCTGAAATTAGGTCTTTCCTCGGAGACTCTAATATAGACATTATGATTTGTCTAACTGTACACCAGTCTATTTTGTTTTATGCCCTTGGTAGTATAATTTCATCTTCAGACTTCTTTAAATACTTGTACTTGTCTGTCTCGTCATAAAAAAATCATTTTTCTTTAATACATAGAAAATGGGATTGTCATTGGCCCCGACAGGTGCCCCAACCGATTTCTGCTTAAGATGAAAGTTCACTCTCTAGAAAAGATATTAAAATTTATTACAGTTTCGACTTTTAATTTTAAACTTTTTTTTTTTTTTGGTGTTAATATATCGACTCAGTTTTTACTTTTCCTTCAGTTTGTTACACATTTTGCCGTAAAGTTGCCACGAATTAGATCGAAAAAATTTATGAAAGTTTGGAATTAAGAAATATTGTGTTAGTTCTGCAAAGTGTAACATTGAAAGCATCCATAAGAGTTATAACGCAGAAGAGAACTGTGAAAGTGCGGGACAATATACGGGCAACATCGGTCTAACGAGAGGTGCCGCAACATAAGTTATGTTATATTCCCATTATGCAGCGTTTCATAAGGCAATATGGCAGGAGTGTTATCTTACAAATCGCAAAGGCGTAATTAACATGTCAGACGCGCTCCAGTTCTGCAAATACCATAAAACAATCTATGCAAAAAAATAAGTCAAATTGTATAGCAAAAGTGCAAGGAACGAATTATGAAAGTACCGGTAATCCTCTACTCAACTTTTATGGTAATAAACCCTGACCCTGCATTTCCTGCTCTTAGTCCGCTTTCCAGTTTTCCCCACCCTCCACTGTAATTTGTGCTCTGATTTACAGGTCACGCTTAGATGAATGACCCCCTCGTCCTCCATAGGAAATCTTACGCATGCGCCATCACTCCCTGCGCCAGTGGTTTTCTCCCAAAGAGTGGTAATGACCGCGCATGCCCAGGATTTACGCAAATCGAAAAAGTCCGTGGAGCCTCTGTTAAGAATCTCAACACAGAAACCAGCCAGACATCCCTCCGGGAAGGACCCAGCCAAGGAGTGGCTCTTTTTAGGAGACCACCATATGAAGTGGCCTTTTTAGTCCCTATCCAACTTTTTGACAAGTTTAAAGATATGACAAGGGAATTACCCAGGCCAGGTATCCATCCACTGCCGGCAGTTTTTTCTCTGGCTGGTCTATCCGAGATCAGTGGTTGTTTTGTCTTGTTGGTCTACTAGGCATTGTTCCCACCTGGCCAGAATCCTACTCCACACTGATGAGGGGCAACACCCCGAAACAGCTGTCTGTGGATGGATACCTGGCCTTGGTAATTCCCTTGTCATATCTTTAAACTTGTCAAAAAGTTGGATATTGACTAAAAGGGCCACTTAATATGGTGGTTATGGTGGTCTCCTAAAAAGAGCCACTCCTTGGCTAGGTCCTTCCTGGAGGGATATCTGGCTATTTTCTGTGTTGAGACTCCTAACAGAGTTTCCACAGACTTTTTCGATTTGCATATTTCCCAGGGGGCAATGTACCTAGGATTTCACTGTGTTGAGTGCCCTCGCTGGCTGCCAGCAGTGTTTTCTCTGGTTGGTCTCTCCGAGATCAGTGATTTGTTTTGTCTTGCACAGGATTTACGGCAGGGAGTCTGGTTACTCAGACAAGACTGAACTGTCAATCATAGAGAAAAAGACATTGACGGGTGGGGAAAATTAAGAAGAGGATGGGGATCTCTAAGGGCAGGGCCATTCCCCCTGAATTTCAGGTCATTAGATTAAGGATTGAATAGAGGATTACTTTCGAATGTAATGAAGGTATAGATTGATTATGGATTATAGCAATCTAACAAATGTGTTGGCTTTGTGGTTGGAAAAACCGGTTGACATGTTCCTTTTAATTACTCGTTTCTTTTTTGAAATCTTTGTTAAATAGGGGTGGAAAGGGTTAAAATTGCAGTGCAGTTAAGATGAATGCTGGATCTTCGATAAGTGACTTTATTCAACGCGTTTCGGAGCAACCTCCTTCATTAGGATCATCACACTTTCCTGATGAAGGAGGTTGCTCCGAAACGAATTAAATAAAGTAACAGATCGAAGATCCAGCATTCATCTTTGCTGCACAGCAGCGCAGCAATTTAACCCTTTCCACCCCTATTTGCGATCGCAAAGTCTCATCGATACTGGGACCTGCAGCAGCTGTGTTTCCAAGATTCATCCTAGTGGTTTTGTCTGACAAACCCCCCCCCCCAGTGAGCAAAACATTAATCGCAGGTTCACCGTATCTCACAGATAAGACCATATTCTTGCACTTTTTGTTTTCTTACCTCCATTGCAATCTTTCTTGAGTTTGAAATATTAAGTTTTATTTTGCATAGTTTCTTTTGTGGTACCCTTTAAAGGGAAAGTATAAGGTCCATATGCCTTGTAACTTATAAGCAGGGTGATGTGTGGCCAAAAAACCTCTTCCTACCCATCCCTGTGCTATAATATTGTGTAAAATGAATTTATAAAACAGTTTTATAACTTACGTGTTCCCTCTATATATGAGCAGAGGGGTTAGTTCCCTGGGCGTTGCTTCACCCCATCTAGTTTGCCCTCTTTCCATGGTATCATGCCCCTGTGGGTGTGATACCATGGATATACATGAGTGACCTCACCGGCAGCTCCTGGAATCCTGCGCGTGCGCGCTTTTCATTAGTGCAGCCTTGTTAACTGGGTGTTTGCTTGCCAGCTTTAGACGCACTCTGCGAATGGTCGGAAGCTCAGGAGTCTTCAGATCATGCGCAGTGCGCTTGTGAAGCCGACAAGCAAATACCCGGCTAAGAAGGCTGCGCGAATGAGAAGCGCGCACGTGGGGGATTGAAAGAGCGGACGTTGACATCGCTCATGTAAATCTATGGTATCACAGCCACAGGGACGATACGAAAGAAAGAGGGAGAACTAGACGGGGCGAAGTGATGCCCAAGGGACTAACCCCACTGCTCATTTACATACGGAACATGTAAGTAATTAAAACATGTTTTTATCAATTCATTTTACACAGTATTACAACACCGGGATGGGTAGGAAGGGGGTTCTAGGCCACACATCACCCTGCTTGCAGGTTACAAAGCATATGGGACCTGACAGGTTCCCTTTAACAATAGCCTGCGCAGGACCTCAATGCCGGCTAGTGTGTAAGACGTACATTAGGACGAGTCATTCACGCCGGCTTCAGAAGAAGGAGGACAAAGATGGCCGTAAGAGGAGGCGCCGAGAACGGAGACGCCCATCCAACCAGTCTGCACCGCACCGCCCCTTAGGTGAGTATTATAAAGTCATTTTTACATTCTACCTCACGACCTAGGCTCTTTTATATACAGCATATTTACATGTATACATATACAAAGAAATATGGAACGGTTTCATTTCTGCTATTGTAAAATCGCATTCTGTTAATATAATGCTGTTATCCATGTAATCATTTGCTGTGACTTTACGAATGTTCCTTGGTATATGCCGACTTAATATTTCAATTATCTATCTTTACAATTACCTTACATGGCTCGATCCAGCTGCTGCCAGATGCTGGGGGACGCAGTGGCTGCGTGCGCTGTGCATTTCCTGGGCGTGACTTGCCGACTGAGAGAGTTGGCATGGTGACCGGAATATACATCCGGTTTCCATGCCCGCTCTGTGTCACGTGTTCGCTGACTGCAGTATTGCGGTCATGTGACGCGCGACTCGCGCGCACGATGTACATCACGCAGTCATGCGCGTCCACACACCGGTTAGGGAGTGTGTGCCTGGATCTAATCACGTATCATTTATAAGGGGAACATGTTTTAGAATGCACATACCTCCTGATGAAACCGGCAGTGCGGTGAAACGTGCGTCGAGGTTGGAGCAGGTGCAATCTGCGGTGCTGCATAGGACGCATACTTTTTACCGATGGCCACAGGTAATTTGACTGATTTTAAGGGCTAACATATGAGTAATGAGTAGGGGCTATTGATATAGGTATATCTAGCACTTTTTCTGACCATTGAACACTATATTACATATGCTTTTCTCTTGCTAGCTTATATAGCGGTAAAAAAAGTGCCTATACCTTTATATATAATTAGTATTAGCACCATACTATTTAATATTACAGCTATACAATTTATGCCCTATTTGGCCAAACCCTGTGGACATACGATAGACTTATATGTCCATATACTAATAGTACTGGCCGTTCTAAACGGGTAGATGCAGGTACTGCAAGTATTGTACCACTCCTTATAGTGCGGCCTCCCCATATTCCAAAATTGTTATCCTTTGTATAATGAAATTTTAATGTATTGTTTGCACGAGCACTTTATATGAATATAGAATTTCTACTTTTTGAACATTATAATCTATGATTCCTGAGTCCTTTATAGGTTGTTATTATTAAGCATAATTTGAGTCTGTTCCTGAATTCGAGAGGCCTTTTATAGGTAATATCTTATATACACCATGTTAGAATCCTGTATATAAGAGCCCACTGGTGGTGGCCACAGCTTATAGGCCCCAAATTTGGTGAAAGGTTCCCTTTAAATATTGACATTCTGCAATCAGATGGAGAACCAAATATTGGTGGCCCCTGGAGAAGTCCCCATTGCCTCCCTTGTAGATTCGTATTCTCTGTATTTAGTCCACATCTTTTGTGATACAGAAGATGTAATAAGGAACTATTCAGATTATACTGTGGATCTCACTGGTGAGCCCCGGCGTAAGGGTGGGTTTACATGCTGCGATATCCGGCCTGATATCGCTAGCATGAGACCCGCCCCCGTCGTTTGTGCGCGACGGTCATATCGCTGCCCGTCACGCACAAAATCGCGCACCCCCGTCACACATACTTACCTGCCCTTTGACATCCCTGTGACCGGCGAACCGCCTCCTTTCTAAGGGGGCGGTCCGTTCGGCGTCACAAATCGGCCACCCAATGAAAGTGGAGGGGCGGAGATGAGCGGGACATAACAACATCCCGCCCACCTCCTTCCTTCCGCATTGTGGCCGGAGGCAGGTAAGGAGATGATCCTCGTTCCTGCGGCATCACACGTAGCGATGTGTGCTGCCGCAGGGACGAGGATCAACTTCACCCCAGCGACAGCAGCGATAACTGTCAGCGGACCCCCCAAGTCAGCGAGGAGCGATTTTGGACGTTTTTGCAACCATCCTTAATCGCTCCTAGAAGTCACACGGTACGATATCGCTACAGCGGCCGGATGTGCGTCACAAAATCCGTGACCCCAACTAGATCGCTGTAGCGAAATCGTAGCGTTTAAAGCCCGCTTAAACGTCTCCCCATCGGCGCACCTCACGGATATGTAAAATATATATAGTAAGAAAGGAATATTTCTATCTTTTACTCCGACTCTTAAAATATAAAAGAGACCTGAGCCATCAGACACCGTCAGGCAAATTATATTAAAATTTATGAACATCTTCATCAAAAACCACTTTTCCGTCTCGTTCCCGGAGACAGATTTGTCCTGACATAAATGTTACATGGCTGGTTACTGCCTCAGATTAATGCGAGGGCTCCGGCGATTCCTTTTCGACTTTATTTTATGAAATAATACCTGTCATCTGCTGCCTGATCCCAGAAAAGGGGGCAGGTTTTTCAGGTCACCCGACCATCTGTCAGCGAGCGCTCATCTGTCCCTATAAATCAGCACCTGATCTGTGCTAACAGGCCGCACTGGGATGCCAGCATCGTGGGTCCGGGGGGAGACAAAGGAGGAGACGTCACCTGCGATGCTGAGATTTAATTATCACTCCAGCGATGAGGACGAGCGCTCGCGCTGGAACCTCTCTTCTCTCCCCGACATATGTTGGTTTTATAATACGCTGGGAAAAAAGCCACAGGTCTGTGCAAATATGGGAGGGAAAGTTTGTAAATGGCACGAAATTGTGGAACTTTCCTGTATAGAAGGAATGAGCGTGCGGCCACAAATGTATCTATATAAAGCAACAATTAAAGGGATCTATCAGCAGGTTTTTGCTATGTAATATGAGATTACTTACAGCAAAGATGGAACTGCAGCTGTACATTACCTAGGCCAAAAACTACTACTACTACAGCTAAACCCCCACTAAGTGGAGGCATCACAGGTGCAGGAGGAGCAAATCACACACACGCTTCCAAAACATGGAGGGGGCAATTGCTGGATAATAAAATTGCACATTGATGGATTGCATAGAGCGCTGTTCAGACATGCAGATGCACAGTCACAAGCCCACAGCCTAATAGGTGACGCCCATACTATTAGATCAGGCGGGCTACCAAGCCGTACTACATTGCGCATCTTTGCTGTAAGTAATGATATTTATTTCTCTTTTTTGTTGCTATTTTTATATTAAGTGTAGGGACCTAGAAGCATAAGGTTCCCGTGACGAGGGTTTTAGGCTTCCATCTTATGGCCATAATACCAACTAAAAACCTCATATTTTTTGTACAGGATACAGCCAAGCCACTTTTTGTTAGGCTTTGCTATTAGAGTTCCTGTCCCTATGTAGTGCACAGTTGGGGTACGGCTTGGCAGCCCGCCAGATCTAATAGTATGGGCGTCGCCTAATAGGCTGCGGGCTTGTGACTGTGCATCTGTAAGTGTGAACAGTGCTCTATGCAAGCCATCAGTGTGCAGTTTTACCATCCAGCAATCACCCCCTCCGTGTTTTGGAAGTGTGTGTGTGATTTGCTCCTCCTGCACCTGTGATGCCTCCAACTAGTGGGGTTTAGCTGTATCCTGCTGAGTAGTAGTTTTTGGCCTATGTAATGTACATCTGCAGTTCCATCTTTGCTGTAAGTAATGATATTTATTCCTCTTTTTTATTGCTTTTTTATATTATGTAATATGAGAGTAGCATGATGTAGGGGGTCGAGAGTGACCCTGATTCCAGTGATGTCACTTTATTGTCTGCTTGCTGTAATTTTTATAAAATCACTGTTTTATCAGTAGGAGATGATCACAAGAGAACAAGTAAACCTACTGCCTTGTAGTCCAACTGCGCCCACACCAATGATTGGCAGGTTTTAGTGTACACTGTGCATAGGCAAAAAGCTGCCAATCATTGGTGTGGGCGGGGTTATACAGAGCTCAGCATTTTGATCACTGCTATATCTGCAGCAGATAAAAGGTTATTTTGATCAAAACTGCAGCACGCAGTAAAGGGACACATCACTGGAATCTGGGTCTCAGCCCCTACATCATATTGTTTTCAGATGTGGTAGCAAAAACCTGCTGACATTCCTTTTAAAGGGGTTGTCCAGCTTCAGCTTACAAATCTGCAGTCACTCTACTTGACTGAACAAATAAACGGACGGCACTCCCAAAACTGCAATGTGAACAGGTGCATAACTGAACTTGACATAAAATCACAAAAAAAGAGACAGTTGCACTCTGAAATGCTAAAGCATGAAAACCATGAATATGTGACTATAGATCTGCATGACCGCTAAAGAAATGTAGGAAAAATTGAGATATTTAGCATACAAAAATGGCCATTTTTAGATATGCGCAGTAGCCACGTCAAGGCATATCTCTATACTGGGAACCTACTCTAAACTGAAGCCTCTCTCTGGGTTTCAAAACCTGTGTATGGGCGAGCAGGAACCTGCCATATAGGATAAAATCACCTGTGGCTAATAAGGTATGGGTGCACAGTCAGAAGATATGACCCCTGATGCTAAATATCTAAATTGTTCTTAATTTCCTTCAGCAGTAATGCATATCTATATTCTTATATTCATGGTTTTCATACTTTAGCATTTTAGAGTGCAATTGTCTCTTTTTTTGTCATATTATGTCATGTTCAGTTATGCACCTGTTCACATTGCAGTTTTGGTAGTGCTATCAGTTTTTTTCTAGATTAATGGGGGGTTTTGCCTTCTTTCCGTGCACCCCTCCCCCATTAGCCACAGGTGATTTTATTCCCTATAGTAGGTTCCTGCTCGCCCATACACAGGTTTTGAAACCCAGAGGAGGCTTCAGTTCAGAGTAGGTTCCCAGTATACGAGATATGCCTTAATGTGGCTACTGGGCAGATATAAAGATGGCCATTTTTGTATAATATCTCATATTTTTGTAGAGTGCATCTGTGTTTTTTTTTTTTGTCTACTTGACTGCACACGTGTGAATTCTTGTAGTGAGTGTGTTTTCATGAGCTGGCAGGCATGTGACTGTATGTATGTATGTATGCAATTTGCATACATGCAGCCACATTCCAACTAGACTTGTGCGGTCTTGTTCAATACAAGTGAATTAAACAAAGCAGGATATATCTAGTCTGAATGTGGCAGGAAGTATGTAAATGACATTCTTGCGATTTATATGGACGCCCACTCCTAGCTCCAGCACCGGAGAATCCTGACAGCGTGAACACTGCTTACTGTGAGGATTCACAAGTCTGTAGTCACATAGTGAATGCAGACTTGTTCCCCAAAGCCGGACAACCCCTTTGAGGGTCTATTCCAACCTCATGCAGCTACATTCCAACTAGAAATGCACTGCCTTTCTTAATACACGTATATTGAGCAAAGCAGCATATGTCTAGTCTGCATGTGGTAGGAAAGTATGCAAATCACATTCTTGAAGTTACATAACCGCCCACTCCCAGCTCTGGCATTGGAGAATCTTGACAGTGTGAACACTGCTCACTGTGAGGATTCACATTGAGTGACTTCAGACTTGTACCCCAAGGCCAGACAACCCCTTTAAGGATCCATTCCAAACTTATGCAGCCACATTCCAACTAGACGTGAACTGCCTTACTTAAAGCCTGCTTTACACCTTACGATATCACATATGATTTCGTATGCGATCGTACCCGCCCCCATCGTTTGTGCGGCACGTTCAATTTGTTGACCGTGTTGCACAAACGATTATTTCCCGTCACACGTACTTACCCGTCCATATGACCTCGATGTGGGCGGCGAACATCTACTTCCTAGAGTGGGGGGGGATGTTCGGCGTCAGTGACGTCACGCGGCAGCCGGCCAATAGAAGCGGAGGGGAGTAGCTGAGCGGGACGTAAACATCCCGCCCACCTCCTTCCTTCCGCATTGCCGGCGGGAGCCGCGGGACGCAGGTAAGATCTGTTCATCGTTCCCGGGGTGTCACACACTGCGATGTGTGCTGCCTCGGGTATAGTGAACAACCCGACGTGCAATTTTAAGGAAATGAACGACGTGCATGCGATGAACGGTTTTACGTTCAATCGCACGTAGCTGTCACACACTACAACAACACTAACTATGCCGGATGTGCGTCACTTACGACGTGACCCCGCCGACACATCGTTAGATTTGTTGTAGCGTGTAAAGCCCGCTTAATACACGTGAATGGTGCAAAGCAGGAAATGTCTAGTCTGAATGTGGTAGGAATATGCAAATAACATACATGCGGTTACATGACCGCCCACTCCCAGCTTTGGCACTGGAAAATCCTGACTGTGTGAATACTACTCACTGTGAGGATTCACATAGAGGGACTGTGGACTTGTACCCCAAGGTCGAAAAACCCCATTGAGGATCCATTCCAAACTCATGCAGTCACATTCCAACTAGACATGCACGGTCTTCCTCAACACAAGTGAATTGAACAAAGCAGGAAATGTCTAGTCTGAATTTGGCAGGAATATGCAAATAACATACTTGCGGTTACATGACTGCCCACTCCCAGCTCTGGCAGCGGAGAATCCTGACAGCGTGAACACTGCTCACTGTGAGGATTCACATAGAGTGACTTCAGGATTGTACCCCAAGGCCGGACAACCCATTCCAAACAGCAGTATTATAAACTCTTAGGGGTACTTTGCACACTACGACATCGCAAGCCGATGCTGCGATGCCGAGCGCGATAGTCCCCGCCCCCGTCACAGCAGCGATATCTTGTGATTGCTGCCGTAGCGAACATTATCGCTACGGCAGTTTCACATGCACTCACCTGCCCTGCGACGTTGCTCTGGCCGGCGACCCACCTCCTTCCTAAGGGGGCGGGTCATGCGGCGTCACAGCGATGTCACACGGCAGCTGGCCAATAGACGCAGGGGGGCGGAGATGAGCGGGACGTAAACATCCCGCCCACCTCCTTCCTTCCGCATTGCTGCCGGGACGGAGGTAAGGAGATGTTCCTCGCTCCTGCGGCTTCGCACACAGTGATGTGTGCTGCCTGCTGGAACGAGGAACAACATCGTACCGTCGCTGCTGCAAAATTATGGAAATGTCGGACCCTACACCGATCATACAATAACGACGCTTTTGCGCTCGTTAATCGTATGTAAAAGGATTCACATACTGCGATGTCGACAGCGGCGCCGGATGTGCGTCACTTTCGATTTGACCCCACCGACATCGCCCCTGCGATGTCGCAACGTGCAAAGTACCCCTTAGAATATTTTTTTTCTACTAGGTACAATTTTGTTCACTATACAATAGCCAAAACGGTTGAACAAAACCAGTACAATGCTTGTCTGCAGATCCCGGTATGGAGAATCTTTACAGCTATATGTATATATCACTACTCTCTTATTACACAGCCATCAGGGATGTGAGCATGATGTTTGCTGAAGTTTCTTTCTGGCCATACAACCACTTCAATCGGCCTTTTATAACGTTTCAGTCTTCGCATACGAATTTTAACACTCGGTTGGCGGCGGCTGCGGCGTACAGTTACCTGGGGCCAAATGCAAAGAGCAAGAACAGCATGAGAGATGTACAGTGCAGAAATGAAAGGTAGCCGCGAACACAGGGATTGACTGGACATCTGTGTCAATGCCGTTCTCTTATTCTCGGCGCATCAGTGATGCGCAGCAAAGTTAATACAGGTCTGGGCCTTTCTACTTCAAAGCTGCTTAGTCCGTATGTGGCATTAATTCCCTCTAGTACAAAAATGTAGTTGATAATCGCCAGGCTGAGGAAAGGATTTGAGACTAGAACAGCAGATTTCCTCACAGATTACAGACTAAAGCCGAGTTTCTTGGGATAAAACAGGATAATTAACTCCTGCGAAATATGTTAGTTTTGTGTCGGTTTTAAAATAGATATTATGTGAAAATGGTAAATCAGAAATGAGATACGTGAAGTCCAGGATGACAGATGAAGAGCAAGGGGCGACGGTCGCGTGACACTACAAACGCCAGCAGTCACAGGTTGTAGCGGATATTAGGATCGTAGTTAACATTGCAGCCATCCGGGCTTATGCAAATAAAGGATCGTCCAAAAAACCTAAGCCTTTCCAAGATCTCTGCAAATGAAAACTTTTTTTTTTTTTTTCCTTTCAGCCGTTGACCTACTCTTACCTTTATGCACTTAGTTGCTACAATGTATCACTGCCTGTTTGTTTGATTTTTGTTTGGGTTCTAATGGAGAATCAGTGAAGCAACGGAAGTTTGAACACCCCCCGATTTCATTTTACAAAATGCATGCAACATATAAATATGTACAATGTATCACTGCTTGTTTGTTTGTTTTTGTTTGTTGTTTTGTTTGTGTTCTAATGGAGCAACAGAAGTATGAACAACCCCCCGACCAATTTTATAAAATGCATGCAAAATATAAATATGTACATTGTATCACTGCTTGTTTGTTTGTTTGTTTTTGTTGTTTTGTTAGTCTTCTAATGGAGACCCAGTGTAGCAATGGAAGTAGAACACCCCGCGACCAATTTTATAACATGCATGCAAAATATAAGTATGTACAATGTGTGGCACCACTGAGTACTGCACCCATGCTGGGGGCAGTACAACACAGGTAATCCAGAAGGCTGACCAAGGTGTGACGACACAGGCACATAGTGATTAGGTCTCCCACATCTACCTTTGATAGGGACCCCTGGGGAATCCAGGAGGGGGCGTGGCCTCCATGTCCACTCAAGGGGTGTGGTAGAGAGCCTGGTTGCTAGGTGGCGTAGGCAGGCACAGTGGGAAGGGAGTAGTGAGCCAGTTAGTGAGTGCAGCTCAGGGACAGCAGACGCAGGGAGCAGACCCTGGAGCCTGGCACAATCTGACAACGCACGTGCAGTGGCTACCAAAGGGGGAGATCGGTCACCTGGTAGTGCTGCCCGAAATCAACCCAAGGCTAGAAAGATCAGAGTAGTGGCTGAGTATGGGGACTGCCAGGCGAGGACCAGGCCCGCACGGGTTGCAGGTTCCCAGAGCAGGGGCCCATTCACTTGGCCTGCTAAATCGGCAGGTGGGTGTACTTCATGCCCTCACCATCACACCAGAGTCCGGAGCCACGTAGCAAAGAGAGGGCCCATAGCTCACAGGAGGCAAGCAGCCAGAGTGACCTGGTCCAGGCTACAAGCAGACAGGCCAAAACGAGGGGAGAATAGGTAGCAGCAACTTCCCTGGGCGACCCCAGCAGGACTACAAGTCGGGGTCACCCCAAAAACGCCAGGGCTAGGAGGGCGAGTCTGTAGTCCCCCTCAAAAGTCAGCCTGACGGAGTGCCTGGTTTCCTCTGGTTAATCCCAGCTACGCCCGTGTACTCACCCTGCCATCAATTGTGAGTAAAAACCCTTAAAGACTGTCTGGACTGTGCCTGAGTCATTCTGCTACTTGTGGTTCCACACACACTCCAACCGGACCCTGGGGCCTGCCTCACTCTCGGGAGGCCACAACACCCAGCTGCACACAACACCAGCCCCAGGCGTCCCCTGACCGTAATACCGAGAGTGGCGTCACAAAAATCCAAAGAAGATAACTTACCTGTGACCAGACTATCCCACGTGGAGTCCCTGAAGGTAATGCTACACAACACCTGTGGGGCTTCACACAATGTATCACTACTTGTTTGTTTGTTTCTTTCTTTCTTTTTGTTGTTTTATTTGTGTTTTAATGGAGACCCAGTCAAGCAACGGAAGTAGAACACCCGCCCGATCAATTTTATAAAATGCATGCAAAATATAACTATGTACATTGTATCACTGCTTGTTTGTTTGTTTTTGATGTTTTGTTTGTCTTCTAATGGAGACCAATTGTAGCAACGGAAGTAGAACACCCCCCTGATCAATTTTATAAAATGCATGCAACATTAAATATGTACAATGTATCACTACTTGTTTGTTTTTGTTTTGTTTGTGTTCTAATGGAGACCCAGGGAAACAATGGAAGTAGAACACCCGCCCGATCAATTTTATAAAATGCATGCAAAATATAGATATGTACAATATATCCCAAAAGTGAGTAAACCCCTTACTTTTTTTTCTAAAAATTTACTTCTATCTTTTCATGGGACAGCACTGAAGATACAATGTACAGTGTCAGTGTGCAGCTTGTATACCAGTGTACATTTGGTGTCATCTAAATAGCTCAATACACAGCCATTAATGTTGAAACCACTGGCAACAAAAGATAGTACACCCCTCACATTTTTTTGTAAATATTTTGTTATATCTTTTTCCTAGGACAACACTGAAGATCTGACCCTGTGATACAATGTACAGTGTCAGTGAGCAGCTTGTATAGCAGTGTAGATTTGGTGTCCTATAAATAACTCAATACACAGCCATTAATGGCTAAACTGCTGGCAACAATAGTGAGTACACCCCCTCACATTTTTGTAAATATTTACTTCTATCTTTTCATGGGACAGCACTGAAGATCTGACCCTGTGATACAATGAACAGTGTCAGTGTGCAGCTTGTATAACAGGGTAGATTTGGTGTCCTATAAATAACTCAACACACAGCCATTAATGGCTAAACTGCTGTCAACAAAAGTGAGTACACCCTTCACATTTTTGTGTTGCACAGCTTCTAGCTTCCCAGTTGCAGAAGAAAGTTCACAGAGCAGATTACACGGGATAACAAGCTCTTTACTTCTCAGAACATGAGGTAAAAATATGCACAGTCATATAGCACTGCACCAGGAAGAGAAAAAAAAACAAAACCAGGAAGAACGAGACTTTTTACAATACAGTGAGTAAGAAAACGTTACACAACATCGCTATCTACTGTTAGACTAGTATAAAGTCCTCCTTCACACAAACAAACAAGTCCTCATCTGCTGCATATAAAAACATTTTGTAAATATTTTATTATACCTTTTCCTGGGACAACACTGATGATCTGACCTTGTGATACAATGTACAGTGTCAGTGTGCTGCTTGTGTAACAGTGTACATTTGGTTCCCTCTAAATAACAACACAGGGCCATTAATTAGACACACCAATTAGTTTTTACTTTTTATTTTTTATGTTTACAATGTACATTAATGAATTGTTGTAAAAGTTTTTTGATACCACAGACTTTATTCAATTACCATTTTCTACATAGTAGCTGATATATTGAATCTCTTTGATTTGAACATCCAACATATTCTTATACTGAACCTTTCCAGTCTAATCACTATACCCATATTATCTTTTTCTTTTTGTTAATATTGGCCTATGGGTGGATATTTACGCATTGTTTTCCCGTCAGTACACCTCTCTTAATACAAATCTCCCTCTCTCTTACGGCTGGTGCGCATGCGCTTACTGCCACCTCACTGGATGATTGGGACGCGGAAACAGGATTCTGTGCACAGGCACGTCTCCTTGACATCGCCCAGCGCTTGCGGTCCATGGCCCATGATCCCAGACATCATTTGGAGTGAAAGTGCAGGCGTGTATGTGTGACGCCTTCGCCGGGCCAGGTAGTCACAAATAGGGCCCCACATTACACCTTCCCTCACAGGTAACACACAGCCAAACATTTAAACCCTAGTCACCCCCCTCAAGGCTTAAAGGACACACCAGGGGGCGTAACTAGGCGGTTGGAAGATGCCCACCTAGGAGTCCTAGACAGCCTGGGGCGGGAAAGTTCAGTCCTGTTTTAGAGTTCAAGTTGGAGAGGTGTGTGGGCTGGAGCTGTGTGCAGCTCCAGAAGAGGTGAAAACCCAAATTGAACAGGTACCAGGGTAGGAGCCCTGGTGCCTTTGGCTAGGAGACAGACAGCGGTTTCCATCTGCAGGAGCCGGGAAGACTGCTCGGTGGAACAGAGGTAGACCGGGACAGGGTAGTGGCCCGCCGGTACCGACCCGGGGAACCGACTCAGAAACCGGAGCACAAAGGGGGGTACCCAGACCCTGAAGCTAGGTCCAGAAGCGACTGGGAGCTAGCTAATTAACTGATTGCGGCCAGGACTAGAGGTCCTGTCCCACCCAAAGTCCCGACTGAAGGCAACAGCCCACCGAGGGGGATAAAAGGCCACCGCCACGGCTCAGAGATCCCACGGGCCAGCATCTGCGGGCAAAGGGCTCCTTAGGCGACCACAAGCCGGGAGCGGACTCCTGAAGTTGCAAGCACAGGCAGTCCACCATCTTACACAGGTGCAGGAGAAAGACTGAGACTACCAGCCGGGTGGGGGAACCCGAACGCAGATGGCTGCGGGTACCGATCACCATCACCTTGGTTTAACAGAAACTTGTGTGTTTACTAATAGTGAGTACAACAGCACCCTCCGGTCACCCACCAAACCCCCAACGGGTCCCGGGGCCACCATCCCTGCCCACGGAGGAGTTAACAACTTGCTGCACAACATCTCCCCCGGGTGCCCCGTAACTGCAGCGGTGGTGTCCAATATCACCACACACCGTGGGTGGCATCACAAACTCCGTACGGCCCAGCCCGTACATATCCGTCCTACACCTACCATCCCATCACAACCCCTTTGCATTTGAAGTGACCATGAGGCCCCCAGGTCCGGAGACCCTCGAGCCACCCACAGAAGGGCCGGATCCGAGCGGCTCGGCTGCCGAGCACGGGGTGGTACATATGTGCCACATAGCAGCCCCACATCATGACCTCGGTAATATACATACCCCATTAGGCACTTTTCATTGGTCACAGGTTGCATAAATATCCTCCCCTTTCTCCCCAATACACACTCCTGAAGAAGTCTATACGAAACATGCGTTGGGGCGGCGAGGGGAGATGGAAACTGCTGCTATTTTTCTAAAGTGAATCTTTAAACATATATGCTGATTTTTCAAATACCGTATTTTTCATTTTATACAACGTACCGGATTATAAGACATACGCCAAATTTTGAGATAAAAAAGGTAGAAAAAAAAGGGGAGTTCATTTTGTTCGGTGGTTTCTTGGAGGAGGGGGGTGGCAGCGGTGGTGGAGCGGGGTCACAGGAGGCAGGGAGGGGTTCTGGAGTAGGGCCATTCTGACCGCTGTGCTGTCTGTGGTGGGGGCGGCTGTGCTGGCTTTGTTGGGGTCGGCTGTGTAGAGCAGAGTGGAGAGGCAGGTGTCCCAGATGCTCTGTCGGCAGTGCGAGCTTCAAAGAAATGGCGCTTGGAATCGGTGCATGCGCAAATTGAGCTCTTGGCTCAATGACAAGCCGAGATCTCATCTGTGCACGCGCCACCTCTGGGCACCATTTTCCTTAAGTTCTTTGCTGGGAGATCAATGGGCTGGAGGCAGCTCATGCGCAGATGAGATCTTCAACCAAAATCTCAATCTGCACACGTGCCAACTCTGGGCAGCATTATTTGAAGCCCGCACCACTAACCGAGCATCTCACTTGTTGCCCCCCCTGCTCCACACAGCCCCCACCACAGCCAGCACAGCCCCCATCGCAGCCAGAGCATCTCACCCGCCGTACTGCCCTGCTTCACACAGATTCCACCGCAGCCAGCACAGCCCCCACCGCATCCAGCACAGCCCCCACCGCAGCCAGCACAGCTGAAAAAAGAAGCCACATGTCAATTGTTTCTGCTTGTAGCATATGACCTATATGAATTTTGTATTTATATTAATAAAAGCTAAGTTTTACTAAATTTTTTATTTACACTTTTGCCCAGGGCTCCTCTGTCTAAAACCAACCCTGGTGTCTTGAGTGTGTCCTGTTCTTGGTAAATCTGGTACCAGAAGGTCACACCGTCTTATTGTTTGCAGGTATACAACTTTATATTTGAGTGAGTCTACTTCCTTTTGATACTGTTGGGGTTAATGACTCTTTCCTATCTGGCTATCCTCCGTATCTTTAATCTCATGTGCAGCTGTTTTTGTGACCCCCTCCCCTTTGCTATAAAAAGTCACATGACTTACTATCTGATGCCAGTTATAGATTGTCATTCTATTGCAGACTACTTTAGAAGGAGCCTGTCTCTAGAAGAAGCTCAGGAGTGGTGACTATTGCAGCTGTGGTGTTTAGCTACATAAGAGGAGCTGGAATTGTTTTTCCTTTTTGTGTCTATTTTCTCTCTGTCTGTCTCCCTTACTTTGTGTTGTATAATTGCAGTGGTGAGACTAGTGCTCTTGATAGGCTTCTCACTAGCCAGGGTGAGTTCAGCATGAGCAAATGCCTAGGCACATGATGATGATGGGGGGGGGCTGTATAGAGATGTTAGGGAGCTTAGGGTACAGACTCAGCTGAGTTGCAGGAGGTGTCCCCACTCCCCTCTCCCCATCACCAGGGCCTACTTTTTATACCATTCACATTGTTACTCCTGTTGTTACACTGAGCGTATGTACGCGTTGAGGTTACACCTGCATGGCACACACCCTCAACTTGATCACTGATTATTTTTAAACACATTTACCTGCCGGGAACAAGCTTGTGCTGATTACCAATAGTGTGTGGGCACGGTGTTCTGCTCATCTCTAGTTGATACCAAACATGAAGAGTTTTGATTTATATTTAATTAGCAAAAACAAAATTCAGAAGTTTTTTTTTTTTTTTTTAGAAAAAAAAAAAAGTGCAATTTTGCTCCCATATTCAAAGACCAGTAATGTTCTCATTTTTCAGGATCTGAGGTTGAGTGATGGCTTTTATTTTGCGTCCTGAGCTGATGTGTTCAGTTGTACTACACTTGGGTAGATATGATGTTTTGATCGCCTCTTATTGCATGGTAATTCAATGTTGTGGCAACCAAAAAAAACTTAAAAGGGAACCTGTCAGGTCCCAAATGCCTTGTAACCTACAAGCAGGGTGGTGTGTGGCCTAAAAAACCCTTCCTACCCATCCTCGTGTTGTAATATTGTGTAATATGAATGTATAAATAAAAGTTGTATAACTTACGTGTTCCGTATGTAAATGAGCAGAGGGACTAGTCCCTAGGGTATTGCTTCGCCCCGTCCAGTTTGCCACCTTTCCGTGGTGTCATGCCCCTGTGGGCATGATACCATGGATTTACATGACATCACCGTCAGCTCCTGGAATCCTGTGCGTGCTTCTCATTCGCGCAGCCTTCTTAGCCGGGTGTACGCTGGTCGACTTCACAAGCGCACTACGCATGATCAGAAGACACAGGTTCCTGGAGATCACTACCTGTGATAGGCTGCAGTCTGATGAGAGTAGCCGTCAGGCAGGGTCAAACCAGGAATTGTAGAACAGGGACAAAATTAGGCAGGCGAGGACGTAGTCGAGAAACCAGGCAGAGGTCAAATCCAGATCAGGTAACAAGGTATAAAAATGGCAGGCAGGAGGGTAGTCAGAGAACAGGCAGAGGTCAAAACACAGGAATCACTACACAGAACCAGGAAGTAGGAATTCAGAACTGTCTCTGGCAGTGACCAGCAGATAGGAGGGGGGATAAGAAGAGTGTGGTGTCTTCCCATTGGCTGTAGCTGAATGGTGGTAACTTCAGCTGGAAGACGCATGCCACCTACAGTCAGCCAGTGGTACTGCAGATCCCAGGGAAAACCAGCTTAGTGGGTGAGCGGAGCCTGCACCCACCAGAACCACTGGCACCGACTCCTGTCCTATCACCAGCACTATCCATGGCGGGAACACTGCGCCGCCTTGTGATCGAAGCAGAATTCGCAAGAGCCGACTCTGATGGGGGACATGACAACCAGAACGTCCAAGGTCATGAAGAACTTAAGATACAAAAACACTGTTCATATCTGGTACTAAAATAAATGAAGCAACCAGAGAAAATAATTACATTTTAATTTATATATAATTTTAAAAATAGTTGCAAACACATTTTACAATTTTTTTTTTTTTTCTTTTGCCGAAAAAAAATAAAAAAAAATAAAATTATTTATATATATATATATATATATATATATATATATATATATATATATATATATATATATATATATATATATATATATATATATATATATATATAATATACATACAGTATAGTGTTACTATTTTAAAATTGTATCTAGAAAGATTACCTTTAAAAATAGAAGTTATCCAAAAACAATCCCTAGATGGAAAATAAAAAAGTTACAGCTTTTGGAAGGTGGACAAAGCAAGATTAAAAAAATTCTGAAGGCAAAACGGACTAAAGTTTTTGTGTTAGCTGTTAAAAGAGCAAAATCTGAGCTGCTTAGTTTTATTGCCACATAGACATTAGCTCACAAATTAGCTAATTTTGGTCACCGTACAATGCACTCTCTAGATGTGTGGACTATAGGAGATAACATACTGGCTACATATTCGTATTTACTCATTTTGCGGGAATATGTAACCTTGGAGGTGAGTCGATTTTTACTGCTGAGAAATGTATCTCTGACTTTTTATGAAACTCCTACAGAAACAACAGATTAATTGGAGGCTGATTCACTGTTGAGCAGGCGTTAAAGACAGAAGGACCTTCTCACATTTTGTTCTGTCATCAGCGCTTGTAGCAGCTCAGGTTGGCAACCAGATCTCAGATGGAACATTTGAAAAGCGAGCTGATAACATAACAGGTGCAAAACACGCGCACCAGCTATCCAAAATTAATTATGTTATTTCTGTCTGAATTTTTGCCTACCTTTTATGATTCCGAGAGTCTGGATACAACGTTACTGGGAGCAATAACCGTAACCAATCTCTTCCTGCTCTATTTATGGGAGCAATGCGGAAAAGTATCTCCGTAATAAGTGGTTGTCTGGTTTAGAAAAACATCATTTTGAAGGTAAAAGATGAGTTAAAATTGATGGCGGGGGGGTGTAGAGTTATAGAGTACCCCATTGAGGACAACTGAATATAACCCAGAACAAAGAGCAGCTAGATCCTCCATGTCTAGTGATGTCAATAGGATTTATGTAAGAAATATCCAATGATGACGACACTGTCATGCTGTACGAGTGGGAACACTGAGAAACACTGGAAAAAGCTGTTTCTAGATGCAGTTAGCCGACTACCCCCTAGA
This sequence comes from Anomaloglossus baeobatrachus, assembly GCF_048569485.1. Lineage (NCBI taxonomy): Eukaryota > Metazoa > Chordata > Amphibia > Anura > Aromobatidae > Anomaloglossus > Anomaloglossus baeobatrachus. The sequence continues at coordinate 28,880,660 of NC_134359.1, forward strand.
GGGCGCAAAAACAATAGAATAGTCAGCAGGCCGAGTCAAGTACCAGGATGTCAAGTCAAAACCAGGGGAGAAGCAAATCGTGGTCAGGTGCTAGCCAGAGGTTGGGAACCAGGATGTAACGCCAATGTCAGAAGGGAGAAGCGAAGCCGAAGTCAGGTACAAAAAAGCAGGGTCATAGGCCAGGAGATCAGAGCTAGAAACAGGGACAGGAGAGTCACGGGATGGGACAGAGAAGTCAGGAGGAGCTGGGCAAACAGATGGTACAGGGAGATGCAGGAACAGGAGAGACATGGGACGGGAATGGGAAGTCAGGAGGAGCTGGGCAAACAGATGGTACAGGGAGATGCAGGAACAGGAAAGACACAGGATGGGATCAGGAAGTCAGGAGAAGCTGAGCAAAAAGATGGTACAGGGAGATGCAAGAACAGGAGAGACATGGAACGGGACCGGGAAGTCAGGAGGAGCTGGGCAGACAGATGGTACAGGGAGATGCAGGAACAGGAGACATGGGCCGGGACCAGGAAGTCAGGAGGAGCTGGGCAGACAGATGGTACAGGGAGATGCAGGAACAGGAGAGACGTGGGACAGGACCGGGAAGTCAGGAGGAGCTGGGCAGACAGATGGTACAGGGAGATGCAGGAACAGGAGACATGGGACGGGAGCAGGAAGTCAGGAGGAGCTGGGCAGACAGATGGTACAGGGAGATGCAGGAACAGGAGACATGGGACGGGAGCGGGAAGTCAGGAGGAGCTGGGCAGACAGATGGTACAGGGAGATGCAGGAACAGGAGACATGGGACGGGAGCAGGAAGTCAGGAGGAGCTGGGCAAACAGACAGTATAGGGAGATGCAAGAACAGGAGAGACATGGGACGGGACCGGGAAGTCAGGAGCAGCTGGGCAGACAGATGGTACAGGGAGATGCAGGAACAGGAGACGTGGGCCGGGACCAGGAAGTCAGGAGGAGCTGGGCAGACAGACAGTATAGGGAGATGCAAGAACAGGAGAGACATGGGACGGGACCAGGAAGTCAGGAGGAGCTGGGCAAACAGATGGTACAGGGAGATGCAGGAACAGGAGACATGGGACGGGAGCAGGAAGTCAGGAGGAGCTGGGCAGACAGACAGTATAGGGAGATGCAAGAACAGGAGAGACATGGGACGGGACCGGGAAGTCAGGAGCAGCTGGGCAGACAGACGGTATGGGGAGATGCAGGAACAGGAGAGACACGGGACAGGACCGGGAAGTCAGGAGCAGCTGGGCAGACAGATGGTACAGGGAGATGCAGGAACAGGAGAGACATGGGACGGGACCGGGAAGTCAGGAGCAGCTGGGCAGACAGACGGTATGGGGAGATGCAGGAACAGGAGAGACACGGGACAGGACCGGGAAGTCAGGAGCAGCTGGGCAGACAGATGGTACAGGGAGGGCTCAGATCAGGAGAGACATGAGACGGGACCGGGAAGTCAGGAGGAGCTGGGCAAACAGATGGTACAGGGAGATGCAGGAACAGGAGAAACATGGGACGGGACCGGGAAGTCAGGAGGAGCTGGGCAGACAGATGGTACAGGGAGATGCAGGAACAGGAGAGACATGGGACGGGACCGGGAAGTCAGGAGCAGCTGGGCAGACAGACGGTATGGGGAGATGCAGGAACAGGAGAGACACGGGACAGGACCGGGAAGTCAGGAGCAGCTGGGCAGACAGATGGTACAGGGAGATGCAGGAACAGGAGAGACACGGGACGGGACCGGGAAGTCAGGAGCAGCTGGGCAGACAGATGGTACAGGGAGGGCTCAGATCAGGACAGTAGCTGGGAGGTAGGACGGATAAGGGAACACTCATGGGAGCCAGACTCACGTGCTGCAAAGCAGGAACTATTACTGGTGGTGTTCCAGTAACAGCAGCACAAAGATATAGCGGCCTGACCACCGAGACAAGGCAGATTGGAATAAGCCCTTCCCATGACCTTTAACCCAGGGGAGAGATGCATGCAATTTCTCAGCGGTGCCAGAGCCTGGCACCAATCATGACACACCTTTTTATATTTGTCCACTAGGGTGATCAAAAATTTTGTATTATGTGGCTGTCATTTGGATGAATATCCACAATATCCTATGAAATCTGCGCTAGAATGAAAAAGATTTCATACAGTGTAACATCATTTCGGTTCATACAGAAGTTCCTTTTTTAATGCCCTATATGACATTTTAATGCCCTATATGACACCGACAACATTTGCCCCATTTACAGTTGCCCCCTGTATAATAATAGACATATCCCACTTATGGTTTATTTGCATAAACTCATTTTGTCATTTTTTTAAAGGGTTATTGTGCGTCTTTATTAGTACAGCTCCTATGGTCTAGACTCTAGAGGGTTCTTGCAGAAGCGCACCCCTACAGTTCAATAGGCAACAGCTTGTTCTTTCTATAGGGTGTCATTACTATAGAGATAAAACTACTTTAAGAGTCAAAATTGCTCAAGTCATACTCTGACCATGGTTAAAAAGAGCCAAGAATGTATTTTTAGAGTTTATCTCATACTTGATAAGGATCCTTAATCATCTGGGAAACTCATAGAAGTGAAGAAGACTTCCAGGACTCCTGAAAGAGTCAGCTCTAGAGATGAGCGGACCCGTGGAAGTTCGGTCCGGAGGGTTCAGACGGTCTTGACTTGACCTGAACCCCAATGGAAGTCACTGATTGGGCAGTTCAGGTCTCCTGCCACATGCAGCCAGCCATAAACATCACTTACGGGGGCTGGTAGGAGCAATTTTCTTGTTTGGTGTAGACTACATCCGATCACACTGTTGTTACCCCCAGTGAGAGCCGATCAAACACTACAAGCGACCCACACTGGGCGGAGCACGGAGCGTACCCGAGCACAGCGATGCTTAAACGAGTGGTCACCTTGCTTCATTTGCTAAAATCATGACCTTTAAAATAAAACTTGAATCAATGCTCAACCATTGATTAAGACGAGCTGAACTGTTAATTATAACCAGAACCACAACTCCACTAACTTTTATATTACTAATGTCATTATTGGATCTTATGGTACCATAGACTCAAACCATGCAGTTATGCTGAAATGATTGATCACTGACATGTACCAAATGGAACAAAGCTTAAAGGGGATGTCTGGGAATATGATATTTGTGACCTATGTTTATCATAGGTCATCAACATTGATTCTGCAAGGGTCCAACACCCAACACCCCCACCAGTCAGCTGGCATTGGCTTTGGAGGAGACTGGATGTGACCATTGTACAGATCTTA
>NC_134359.1:28888939-28913939 GCF_048569485.1 Anomaloglossus baeobatrachus
TAGCAGTAAAGAGTATTCCATATTTCTGCCAGATACCCACAGAGATATTGAAATCTGAAAAAAGAGACTTCTGCTCATTGAAGGTAAGAACTGCTCACATAGGGTTCAACTCCACAGCAAACAACTCTCTATTTTATGCTGTATGTTGCTCTTTATATGTTTGGGGTGACTGCACATAGGGTTGCATAATGTGGATTATGAATATAAGTGTACACAAGGCTCGTAATGTGGATGATGAGGGATAGATATCACACATACCCAGCTTTCCAGTAACTGTACTGAGCAAGAGACATGGGGAATGAACATAATATATGTACAGTATACAGTGTAATGGATATATCCCACATACCCAGCTTTCCAGGAACTGTACTGAGCAAGAGACATGGGGAATGAACATGATATATGTACAGTATACAGTGTAATGGATATACAGTATCCCACATACCCAGCTTTCCAGTAACTGTACTGAGCAAGAGACATGGGGAATGAACATGATATATGTACAGTATACAGTGTAATGGATATACAGTATCCCACATACCCAGCTTTCCAGGAACTGTACTGAGCAAGAGACATGGGGAATGAACATGATATATGTACAGTATACAGTGTAATGGATATATCCCACATACCCAGCTTTCCAGGAACTGTACTGAGCAAGAGACATGGGGAATGAACATGATATATGTACAGTATACAGTGTAATGGATATATCCCACATACCCAGCTTTCCAGTAACTGTACTGAGCAAGAGACATGGGGAATGAACATAATATATGTACAGTATACAGTGTAATGGATATATCCCACATACCCAGCTTTCCAGTAACTGTACTGAGCAAGAGACATGGGGAATGAACATGATATATGTACAGTATACAGTGTAATGGATATATCCCCCATACCCAGCTTTCCAGTAACTGTACTGAGCAAGAGACATGGGGAATGAACATGATATATGTACAGTATACAGTGTAATGGATATATCCCACATACTCAGCTTTCCAGTAACTGTACTGAGCAAGAGACATGGGGAATGAACATAATATATGTACAGTATACAGTGTAATGGATATATCCCACATACTCAGCTTTCCAGTAACTGTACTGAGCAAGAGACATGGGGAATGAACATAATATATGTACAGTATACAGTGTAATGGATATATCCCACATACCCAGCTTTCCAGTAACTGTACTGAGCAAGAGACATGGGGAATGAACATGATATATGTACAGTATACAGTGTAATGGATATATCCCACATACCCAGCTTTCCAGGAACTGTACTGAGCAAGAGACATGGGGAATGAACATGATATATGTACAGTATACAGTGTAATGGATATATCCCACATACCCAGCTTTCCAGGAACTGTACTGAGCAAGAGACATGGGGAATGAACATGATATATGTACAGTATACAGTGTAATGGATATATCACACATACCCAGCTTTCCAGTAACTGTACTGAGCAAGAGACATGGGGAATGAACATAATATATGTACAGTATACAGTGTAATGGATATATCCCACATACCCAGCTTTCCAGTAACTGTACTGAGCAAGAGACATGGGGAATGAACATGATGTATGTACAGTATACAGTGTAATGGATATATCCCACATACTCAGCTTTCCAGTAACTGTACTGAGCAAGAGACATGGGGAATGAACATGATATATGTACAGTATACAGTGTAATGGATATATCCCAGATACCCAGCTTTCCAGTAACTGTACTGAGCAAGAGACATGGGGAATGAACATGATATATGTACAGTATACAGTGTAATGGATATATCCCACATACTCAGCTTTCCAGTAACTGTACTGAGCAAGAGAGATAAGGAATGAACATAATATATGTACAGTATACAGTGTAATGGATATATCCCACATACCCAGCTTTCCAGTAACTGTACTGAGCAAGAGACATGGGGAATGAACATGATATATGTACAGTATACAGTGTAATGGATATACAGTATCCCACATACCCAGCTTTCCAGTAACTGTACTGAGCAAGAGACATGGGGAATGAACATGATATATGTACAGTATACAGTGTAATGGATATATCCCACATACCCAGCTTTCCAGGAACTGTACTGAGCAAGAGACATGGGGAATGAACATGATATATGTACAGTATACAGTGTAATGGATATATCCCACATACTCAGCTTTCCAGTAACTGTACTGAGCAAGAGACATGGGGAATGAACATGATATATGTACAGTATACAGTGTAATGGATATATCCCACATACCCAGCTTTCCAGTAACTGTACTGAGCAAGAGACATGGGGAATGAACATGATATATGTACAGTATACAGTGTAATGGATATATCCCACATACCCAGCTTTCCAGCAACTGTACTGAGCAAGAGACATGGGGAATGAACATGATGTATGTACAGTATACAGTGTAATGGATATACAGTATCCCACATACCCAGCTTTCCAGGAACTGTACTGAGCAAGAGACATGGGGAATGAACATGATATATGTACAGTATACAGTGTAATGGATATATCCCACATACCCAGCTTTCCAGGAACTGTACTGAGCAAGAGACATGGGGAATGAACATGATATATGTACAGTATACAGTGTAATGGATATATCCCACATACCCAGCTTTCCAGGAACTGTACTGAGCAAGAGACATGGGGAATGAACATGATATATGTACAGTATACAGTGTAATGGATATATCACACATACCCAGCTTTCCAGTAACTGTACTGAGCAAGAGACATGGGGAATGAACATAATATATGTACAGTATACAGTGTAATGGATATATCCCACATACCCAGCTTTCCAGTAACTGTACTGAGCAAGAGACATGGGGAATGAACATGATATATGTACAGTATACAGTGTAATGGATATATCCCACATACTCAGCTTTCCAGTAACTGTACTGAGCAAGAGAGATAAGGAATGAACATAATATATGTACAGTATACAGTGTAATGGATATATCCCACATACCCAGCTTTCCAGTAACTGTACTGAGCAAGAGACATGGGGAATGAACATGATATATGTACAGTATACAGTGTAATGGATATACAGTATCCCACATACCCAGCTTTCCAGTAACTGTACTGAGCAAGAGACATGGGGAATGAACATGATATATGTACAGTATACAGTGTAATGGATATATCCCACATACCCAGCTTTCCAGGAACTGTACTGAGCAAGAGACATGGGGAATGAACATGATATATGTACAGTATACAGTGTAATGGATATATCCCACATACTCAGCTTTCCAGTAACTGTACTGAGCAAGAGACATGGGGAATGAACATGATATATGTACAGTATACAGTGTAATGGATATATCCCACATACCCAGCTTTCCAGGAACTGTACTGAGCAAGAGACATGGGGAATGAACATGATATATGTACAGTATACAGTGTAATGGATATATCCCACATACCCAGCTTTCCAGTAACTGTACTGAGCAAGAGATGGGGAATGAACATAATATATGTACAGTATACAGTGTAATGGATATATCCCACATACCCAGCTTTCCAGGAACTGTACTGAGCAAGAGACATGGGGAATGAACATGATATATGTACAGTATACAGTGTAATGGATATATCCCACATACCCAGCTTTCCAGGAACTGTACTGAGCAAGAGACATGGGGAATGAACATGATATATGTACAGTATACAGTGTAATGGATATACAGTATCCCACATACCCAGCTTTCCAGTAACTGTACTGAGCAAGAGACATGGGGAATGAGCATAATATATGTACAGTATACAGTGTAATGGATATACAGTATCCCACATACCCAGCTTTCCAGTAACTGTACTGAGCAAGAGAGATGGGGAATGAACATGATATATGTACAGTATACAGTGTAATGGATATATCCCACATACCCAGCTTTCCAGTAACTGTACTGAGCAAGAGAGATGGGGAATGAACATGATATATGTACAGTATACAGTGTAATGGATATATCCCACATACCCAGCTTTCCAGTAACTGTACTGAGCAAGAGACATGGGGAATGAACATGATATATGTACAGTATACAGTGTAATGGATATATCCCCCATACCCAGCTTTCCAGTAACTGTACTGAGCAAGAGACATGGGGAATGAACATGATATATGTACAGTATACAGTGTAATGGATATATCCCACATACCCAGCTTTCCAGTAACTGTACTGAGCAAGAGACATGGGGAATGAACATGATATATGTACAGTATACAGTGTAATGGATATATCCCACATACCCAGCTTTCCAGCAACTGTACTGAGCAAGAGACATGGGGAATGAACATGATGTATGTACAGTATACAGTGTAATGGATATACAGTATCCCACATACCCAGCTTTCCAGGAACTGTACTGAGCAAGAGACATGGGGAATGAACATGATATATGTACAGTATACAGTGTAATGGATATATCCCACATACCCAGCTTTCCAGGAACTGTACTGAGCAAGAGACATGGGGAATGAACATGATATATGTACAGTATACAGTGTAATGGATATATCCCACATACCCAGCTTTCCAGGAACTGTACTGAGCAAGAGACATGGGGAATGAACATGATATATGTACAGTATACAGTGTAATGGATATATCACACATACCCAGCTTTCCAGTAACTGTACTGAGCAAGAGACATGGGGAATGAACATAATATATGTACAGTATACAGTGTAATGGATATATCCCACATACCCAGCTTTCCAGTAACTGTACTGAGCAAGAGACATGGGGAATGAACATGATATATGTACAGTATACAGTGTAATGGATATATCCCACATACTCAGCTTTCCAGTAACTGTACTGAGCAAGAGAGATAAGGAATGAACATAATATATGTACAGTATACAGTGTAATGGATATATCCCACATACCCAGCTTTCCAGTAACTGTACTGAGCAAGAGACATGGGGAATGAACATGATATATGTACAGTATACAGTGTAATGGATATACAGTATCCCACATACCCAGCTTTCCAGTAACTGTACTGAGCAAGAGACATGGGGAATGAACATGATATATGTACAGTATACAGTGTAATGGATATATCCCACATACCCAGCTTTCCAGGAACTGTACTGAGCAAGAGACATGGGGAATGAACATGATATATGTACAGTATACAGTGTAATGGATATATCCCACATACTCAGCTTTCCAGTAACTGTACTGAGCAAGAGACATGGGGAATGAACATGATATATGTACAGTATACAGTGTAATGGATATATCCCACATACCCAGCTTTCCAGGAACTGTACTGAGCAAGAGACATGGGGAATGAACATGATATATGTACAGTATACAGTGTAATGGATATATCCCACATACCCAGCTTTCCAGTAACTGTACTGAGCAAGAGATGGGGAATGAACATAATATATGTACAGTATACAGTGTAATGGATATATCCCACATACCCAGCTTTCCAGGAACTGTACTGAGCAAGAGACATGGGGAATGAACATGATATATGTACAGTATACAGTGTAATGGATATATCCCACATACCCAGCTTTCCAGGAACTGTACTGAGCAAGAGACATGGGGAATGAACATGATATATGTACAGTATACAGTGTAATGGATATACAGTATCCCACATACCCAGCTTTCCAGTAACTGTACTGAGCAAGAGACATGGGGAATGAGCATAATATATGTACAGTATACAGTGTAATGGATATACAGTATCCCACATACCCAGCTTTCCAGTAACTGTACTGAGCAAGAGAGATGGGGAATGAACATGATATATGTACAGTATACAGTGTAATGGATATATCCCACATACCCAGCTTTCCAGTAACTGTACTGAGCAAGAGAGATGGGGAATGAACATGATATATGTACAGTATACAGTGTAATGGATATATCCCACATACCCAGCTTTCCAGTAACTGTACTGAGCAAGAGACATGGGGAATGAACATGATATATGTACAGTATACAGTGTAATGGATATATCCCACATACCCAGCTTTCCAGTAACTGTACTGAGCAAGAGACATGGGGAATGAACATGATATATGTACAGTATACAGTGTAATAGATATATCTCACATACCCAGCTTTCCAGTAACTTTCCTGAGCAAGGGACATGGGGAATGAACATGATATATGTACAGTATACAGTGTAATGGATATATCCCACATACCCAGCTTTCCAGTAACTGTACTGAGCAAGAGACATGGGGAATGAACATAATATATGTACAGTATACAGTGTAATGGATATACAGTATCCCACGTACCCAGCTTTCCAGGAACTGTACTGAGCAAGAGACATGGGGAATGAACATGATATATGTACAGTATACAGTGTAATGGATATATCCCACGTACCCAACTTTCCAGGAACTGTACTGAGCAAGAGACATGGGGAATGAACATGATATATGTACAGTATACAGTGTAATGGATATACAGTATCCCACATACCCAGCTTTCCAGGAACTGTACTGAGCAAGAGACATGGGGAATGAACATGATATATGTACAGTATACAGTGTAATGGATATATCCCACATACCCAGCTTTCCAGGAACTGTACTGAGCAAGAGACATGGGGAATGAACATGATATATGTACAGTATACAGTGTAATGGATATACAGTATCCCACATACCCAGCTTTCCAGTAACTGTACTGAGCAAGAGACATGGGGAATGAACATGATATATGTACAGTATACAGTGTAATAGATATATCTCACATACCCAGCTTTCCAGGAACTGTACTGAGCAAGAGACATGGGGAATGAACATGATATATGTACAGTATACAGTGTAATGGATATATCCCACATACCCAGCTTTCCAGGAACTGTACTGAGCAAGAGACATGGGGAATGAACATAATATATGTACAGTACAGTGTAATGGATATACAGTATCCCACATACCCAGCTTTCCAGGAACTGTACTGAGCAAGAGACATGCGGAATGAACATGATATATGTACAGTATACAGTGTAATGGATATATCCCACATACCCAGCTTTCCAGTAACTGTACTGAGCAAGAGACATGGGGAATGAACAAAATATATGTACAGTATACAGTGTAATGGATATATCCCACATACCCAGCTTTCCAGGAACTGTACTGAGCAAGAGACATGGGGAATGAACATGATATATGTACAGTATACAGTGTAATGGATATATCCCACATACCCAGCTTTCCAGGAACTGTACTGAGCAAGAGACATGGGGAATGAACATGATATATGTACAGTATACAGTGTAATGGATATATCCCACGTACCCAACTTTCCAGGAACTGTACTGAGCAAGAGACATGGGGAATGAACATGATATATGTACAGTATACAGTGTAATGGATATATCCCACATACCCAGCTTTCCAGTAACTGTACTGAGGAAGAGAGATGGGGAATGAACATGATATATGTACAGTATACAGTGTAATGGATATATCCCACATACCCAGCTTTCCAGGAACTGTACTGAGCAAGAGACATGGGGAATGAACATGATATATGTACAGTATACAGTGTAATGGATATACAGTATCCCACATACCCAGCTTTCCAGTAACTGTACTGAGCAAGAGACATGGGGAATGAACATGATATATGTACAGTATACAGTGTAATAGATATATCTCACATACCCAGCTTTCCAGGAACTGTACTGAGCAAGAGACATGGGGAATGAACATGATATATGTACAGTATACAGTGTAATGGATATATCCCACATACCCAGCTTTCCAGTCACTGTACTGAGCAAGAGACATGGGGAATGAACATGATATATGTACAGTATACAGTGTAATGGATATATCCCACATACCCAGCTTTCCAGGAACTGTACTGAGCAAGAGACATGGGGAATGAACATGATATATGTACAGTATACAGTGTAATGGATATACAGTATCCCACATACCCAGCTTTCCAGTAACTGTACTGAGCAAGAGACATGGGGAATGAACATGATATATGTACAGTATACAGTGTAATGGATATACAGTATCCCACATACCCAGCTTTCCAGGAACTGTACTGAGCAAGAGACATGGGGAATGAACATGATATATGTACAGTATACAGTGTAATGGATATATCCCACATACCCAGCTTTCCAGGAACTGTACTGAGCAAGAGACATGGGGAATGAACATGATATATGTACAGTATACAGTGTAATGGATATATCCCACATACCCAGCTTTCCAGTCACTGTACTGAGCAAGAGACATGGGGAATGAGCATAATATATGTACAGTATACAGTGTAATGGATATACAGTATCCCACATACCCAGCTTTCCAGTAACTGTACTGAGCAAGAGACATGGGGAATGAACATGATATATGTACAGTATACAGTGTAATGGATATATCCCACATACCCAGCTTTCCAGTAACTGTACTGAGCAAGAGAGATGGGGAATGAACATGATATATGTACAGTATACAGTGTAATGGATATATCCCACATACCCAGCTTTCCAGGAACTGTACTGAGCAAGAGAGATGGGGAATGAACATGATATATGTACAGTATACAGTGTAATGGATATACAGTATCCCACGTACCCAGCTTTCCAGTAACTGTACTGAGCAAGAGACATGGGGAATGAACATGATATATGTACAGTATACAGTGTAATAGATATATCCCATATACCCAGCTTTCCAGTAACTTTCCTAAGCGATTAAATAGTTGGTGAATAAACATGATATATGTGTAATATATAAAGGAAAAGGGGACCTCTTAGCGGACCTTAAATCTGAGTTAAGTCTAAGGGTACGTCCACACGCTGCGGGTGTATGGCGTCTGGAATCCGTATGGACTTTGGCCGCTAAATGCGGCAGTATTCCAGAGTATATATACCAATTGGTCGGCGTATATATGGCAGTAATAGGGTGGAATAGCGGCGGTAGTTCCTTACCACTGCTAATTCCCGCAAGAAGCTGCGGCTGATATTTAGCAACGGTTTCTGCCATTCTAGCATGTCAAATTATTGGACGGATCCTGTCCGTCAAATTGACATGATGCGGTTCAGAATAACGGCAGTCCAGATCAATTTCCGGATGAAAATAATCCGACCAATGACATCAGTACTGGTTTTGCTGGCAGCTACGGATCAGCCGCCACAAATCCGGCATGTGTGGACGAGCCATAATTCTCATCTGTTAGGTAATTCTGTCACAGACTTCATGCTTGTTATTGCAATTGGCAAAATTAATTCCACCTTTTCTGCAGGTTTTGAGGTGCTTTTTTTGGTGCTCTTATGTGCAGCAAAAGTGCCAAAAAATACACTACTAAGATGTTGCAAGAGCGGTCTGACTGCGGTTCAATTCTAACCTATAAGCAATTTCCGTTTGTATTCCACAAGAAATCCGAGCGGCAAATTGACAAGATGCGGTTGAAAATTGCCGCACTGCGGCCTGCTTTCCACGGTGGCAATTTTCCGCCCTGTGTGAACTGCTTTTTGCAGTTCACACAGGGTATAATGGAGGGCGTGGCCGCAGTGGCATTTCCGTGCAAAACCTTGTGAAAAATCCACCACGTCTGAACGTACCCTTAAGGCTATGTGTCCACGGTAGAATGTACCTGCGGATTTTTCTGCATGAAAATCCGCGACTTTCGCGGCAAATCCGCACCATATTTTTGCTGCGGATTTACCGCGGATTACCACGAATTTGCCGCGGATTTTTTTTTTTTCCCCCCATTCTATACACAAAATCCGCACCAAAATCCGCAACAATAATTGACATGCTGCAGATTTTTTCCGGATCAAAATCCGCGGCAAATCCGCCGCGGAAAAATCCGCAGCATGGACACAGCATTTCCAAAATGCCATTGAAATGGCTTGGAAGTGCCGCTGCTGCAGATTTTCGGAAAATCCGCGGTAAATCCGCGGCAAAATCCGCGGTAAATCCGCAGCGTGGGCACATAGCCTTAATGACTTATCAAATTTACTATTTGCACTTCATTCACACTGCTGCTGTTTTTGTGGCCGCATTTGCGGTCTGTTCTTGCAAAAGTGGGACGCAATTGCGGTCGCTCGAAAGCGGAGTATGTGGAATATATATCCCTTACACTATATAGATATCATGTTCATTCCCCATCTAGCTTGCTCATGAGAGCATCTCCCTCCCCCGGCACCAAGAGCAGCTCATACTGAATTGTTACATTGACTAGTAACACAGCACACAGAAATGCAGATTAATATTCCACTGTTAACCCTTTCCTCCCAGCAGTAACACAACTCCTCACCTTGATATCATGGTGATTTATGGTCAGAATGACTTCAATGCGATCAGTGATTTCTTTTCTAGCTCTGCTCACATAGATTTTATATCCACACTCAACTATAGGCTGTTCTTCATATTTTGGGGGCTGTTAGGCAGATATACTAGCTTGTGCCTGTATAGTATTGGTGTAGATGGGAGTATAGGGCATGGGTTACATGGCACTGTGGTGGGATACTGATGGGAGGTATTGGTGCTGTGTTTGATGCTTCTACTGGGTATTTTCCTACTAATACTGGAACAGCTCACTGCTTAGAACGATCCTTCCCAGCTCTATAATATATTCTATATACCCCACAATGCAGGCTCGCACACACATTTGTCTCAAGTGTGTTGTAGGGACACAGATACAGTCTTGGTCATGTGACTTAGCAGTAGTAGTGTGCAGGGTCTTAGCAGTAAAGAGTATTCCATATTTCTGCCAGATACCCACAGAGATATTGAAATCTGAAAAAAGAGACTTCTGCTCATTGAAGGTAAGAACTGCTCACATAGCGTTCAACTCCACAGTAAGGCTACTTTCACACATCCGGTTTGAGCCGTGCGGCTCAATCCGGCTGTGAAGCCTATGCAACGGATGCGGTGAAAACACCGCATCCTTTGCATAAGTTTTTTACATGCGGCCGGTCCGATTTTTGCCGCTTGCGGCGTGCTACTGAGCATGCGCAGTGGCAAAAACCGCATGCGGCGGCCGGATGCGGTTTTTGCCGCATCCGGCATCCATAGGGATGCATTGGGAAAAGCGCCGCATCGGCCGGATGCGGCGCGATGCGGTTTTTTTTGCCAGAGCAAAAAACGTTGCAGGGAACGTTCCATCCGGCCGCCGCATCGGCTAAATCTGCCGCATGCGGCAAAAACCGGACCGAACGCAAGCCCATGCGGCACAATGCGGCACTAATTAAAGTCTATGCAGGAAAAACGCAACCGGCAGCAAAAAAAAAACGGTTGCGGTTTTCCTGCAAAGTGCCGGATTGTGCCGCATTGCAAAAGCCGGAGGTGTGAAAGTAGCCTAAACGCGTGCTCTAGCCCTGGCATCTCAGCAGGGACATTCCCTACTGCACATGTGTGTCTGGGACATAACTCAGGGCACCCAGACAGAAGGCAGAGGCGAGCCTGAGCAGCTGAGCCTATATCTTGGCTTGTGAGCATTAGAACAGGCCGGCGATTACAGGGTAACATGACAAATGTCCGGCTTGCATTATGACTAGAACATGACAATATCCCTTTAAGTACTAACCTATGATGCGTTCCTAAGCAGTTCATGTTATATGCTCTACATTTCATTTTCTGCATACTTTACAAGTAGTAGAATTTGCTTTGCTATAGGCAACTGGATTTTCACAATGAAAAGGCGAAGGATAACGCCCGAAAAAGACGCCATACCTTATGTCAGTGCCATCACTGACAAACCTGGACTGACCATGAAATACATCAATCCCCTTAAAGGTGAGTTAAAACAAGTTTTAACTAAATTGCCTTAATATTGTCATGCATTAGAATGACTGTCTTAGGTAATGATAAATATTTTCTACAGGAAGAGGAGTGTTTGCTGAAACTGAAATCGAAAAAGGGAGTTTTGTTGCAGAATATCGAGGCGAGATCATCAATTTCGATGAGAGCCAGAACATTTTAAGAACTTCGTGTACGAATTTCAGTGGAATGAAAAAATATGGTGGTAAGAAATCAGTTTTTTTAATGCATTTTAGAGGGCATCCATCTTTCCCCAGTTGATAGCGAGTCCTGATTATGTCCTGTCTCTGCTGATCATGTGAATCCACTGCAGTCAGTTACTGAGGCAGCACCATTTTTGAAACATCAGTTAACATAAAGAAGCACCCTTAGGGCTAAGACACACATCGAAAAAAATTTCGGATACGAATTTCTGGTCTGAATTTGCGCAATTTCGGATCCGAAATTTTTTTTGGACATCCAAAATTCTGATGTAAATTAAATGGGAAAATGAAAAAAAATAAATAAAAATTTCGGCCTGAAATTCGGTTCCGTTTACAAGTACAACCGAATTTCGGACCGAAATTTTTTTTCACATTTATTATAATGGGGCTGAAATTCAGTCTGAAAATGAAAATTCGGACATGCATCCAAATTTTTTTTTTTGGATCGGCCGAAAAAAATTCGGACGTGTGTTTTACCCCATTGAAATCAATGCATTTCAATGGGGTCCGAATTTCGGATCCGAAATCTGAAATATTTTCAGATGTATTTTAGCCCTTAAGAGGGCAATATGAATAGGGGTTAGTTTGCTATTTAATAGCTATAGCAGGTAGATTAAGGCTGTGTGCACACGTTGCATTTTTTACCGCGGAAACGCTGCGTTTAGAACCGCAGCGTTTCAGTGGCAAATTGCATGCGTTCAGCTTTCCCAGCAAAGTGTATGAGAAAGCCGAAAAATCAGTGCACACGCTGCGTTTCTAAACGCAGCGTTTTGGATGCCAAAAATCGGTGTGGAAAGAAAAGCAGCATGTCACTTCTTTTGTGCGTTGTGGCTGCGTTCTCTCCCCCATTGAATCAATGATGTGGGGTCAGAACGCAGCTACACCGCAGTGAGCTGCTTTTTTGTTGCGGTCCACGGGCTTTGTCGGCACACAGAACGCAGGCATTTACCTGGAAGTGAGGTCAAGAGGTTTCCTGTTGACCTCACTTCCTGGCAAAGTCCTGGAAAGCCCCCGGTGTCGCCAAAGTGCCCGCCCCGACCCCCGACCCCCCCCCCCTCCCGAAAATCCAACATGGCCGCGCGCACAGTAGCGCACCGGCCGCCCTGCTCCTATGATTTCTGTCACATGTGCCTTGAGACATGCGACAGAAAACTGCCCCCCAGGCCCTGCCAGGTCACCCCCTATTCCCCCCGGTATTCCCCCTTACCTGTCCGGTCGCAGCGCTGATCCCCCGCTGTCCCCTCCTCCTTCACAGCAGACGCCGGTCAGTGCGGTCACATGAGCAGAGCAGCTGACAGCCAGCACTGTGTTCAGAGAGCTATGCTGGCTGCTCGCACTCTGCAGCTGTGACCCGGGGAGAGTGGGTGCAGATTTTTGGCACCCACTCTCCTCAAATGGAGGGTCTGCCCTCCTAGAAAATGGGGGATACGTTCCCTGAACGTGCCCCCATATTCTAGAAGGTCCAGAGCCGACGTGGGACATCCAAATGGATTTCTGCGGACCCATTTTTTTTCAAATTTTTTGATTAAATTGGAGAACAAGGGAATGATTTGGGGAGTGTTTTTTCTAATAAAAATTTTTTGTCATTTTTTTGCTTTTGTTAACTGTCAATTAGTTATGTCTAGTATCTGATAGACACCGTGACATCACTAATTGCTGGGCTTGATGCCAGGTGACATTACACATCTGGTATCAACCCCTTATTACCCCGTTTGCCAACGCACCAGGGAGCGGGATGAGTTGGGGCGAAGCGCCAGGATTGGCGCATCTAATGGATGCGCCACTTCTGGGGCGGCTGTGGCCTGCTATTTTTAGGCTGGGAAGAGTCCAATAACCATGGCTCTTCCCACCCTGAGAATACCAGATCCCAGCTGTCAGCTTCACCTTGGCTGGTGATCTAATTTTGGGGGACCCCACGTTATTTTTTTTTTAATTCTTTATTTATAAATAAAAAAAAAAAGCCTGGGGAGCCCTCCAAATTGATCACCATACAAGATGAAGCTGCCAGCTGTGGTTTGCAGGCTACAGCTGTCTGCTTTACCCTGACTGGCTATCAAAAATAGGGGGTACCCCACGCCATTTTTTTCATTGTTTGTTTTTTTTTTTTGGATAAATACTAAGCTAGGCACCCTTTAGTGCCACATGAAAGGTACTAAAGGTGCCAGCTTAGAATATGCAGGCGGGGGTGGGACGTTAAATATATTTGACATCCATTCATCCATTGACGCTTTTTAGGCTGTGTGCCCACAATCAGGTTTTGCAGTGGTTTGGGCGCTGAGTGTTTTCCCTGCGTCCATAACGCTGCATTGTGCAGCAGAAGCACAGTGGAAGGATTTTTGGAGATCCCATGCCCACTGTGCTTCTTTTCTCCGCAGCATAATCTGACCGGTGGCGTGGCTTCCCGAGCCTCAGCATGTCAATTTATGCTGCGGAGACGAGAGTGTTCTCTGCAGGTAGAATAGAGCTAAAGTCCACAGCAGCCTGAACCTAAATCGTGGGCATGGGCAGCTGCGTTCTCCCGTGGACAACACTCACATCTCTGCAGGAAGGCTGACACTGTGTACTAGACGCCGTGTCGCTGGATCATGGCCACATAGCCTTAGGCCTCTTTCACACGTCAGTGATTCTGGTACGTTTGTGCTTTTTTTGTAAACGTACCAGAATCACTGACATACGCAGACCCATTATAATGAATGGGTCTGCTCACACGTCAGTGATTTTTCACTGCACGTGTCTCCGTGTAGCGTACCCGCGTGTGCGTGATTGCCGCACGGAGACATGTCCATTTTTTTCTGGCATCACTGATGTTCCATGGACCACGCAGTGGTGTGGTCCGTGAAACACGTGCCAGAAAAAAACGTGCTTTTAAAATAAAAATCATTTTTACTCACCCGGCGTCCAGCGATGTCCTCTGCAGCCCGTGCAGCTTGCTGCTTCTGAGCCGGCTCATTACTGTCGCGCATATTCATGATGCGCGACACAGCCGACCCGGAAGCAGCTGCTGCGGGGGTCAGCGCCGGCCGGATGCTGCACCGCGGGAGCGATCAGCACCATGGAGAGCGGGAGCGGGCGCAGGTGAGTTGATTACTAAGTGCAATCACGGGCCACGGAGAACGGAGCCCGGATTGCACTTAGACAACCCACGTGTGCCGTGATTCACGGCACACGGAGGGACATGTGCATGTTTTACACGCCAGTGAAAAACGTCAGTGTTTTTCACTGACGTGTGAAATGGGCCTAAAAGTGAGAATATTGTTGCTACAGCAACATTTTGGGTGAAGTAGCTGTGGATTCAAAATGCTTAATATACTCCTGACTAAAATCCTTGAGGGGTGCAGATTCCAAAATGGGGTCACTTGTGGGGGTTTTCTGACATATAGGTACCCAAGGGGCCCTGCTAATGTGACATGGTGCGCGAAGTTTATTTCAACTTTTCCAAAATTCAAATGGTGCTCCTTCCATTCCAAGCCCTCCCATTTATCCAAACAGAATATGGAGAAGAAGGAAATGACATCACAGGTTTTTTTTTCCAAAGGTCTGTGTTCAACCAACTTTATTAACACTGACAAGTCTTAAAAAACGCACCTAAAAAAACGCATGAAAAACGCATGAAAAATGCATGCGTTTTTGATGCGTTTTTCTCAAAAAGCATTGTTTACAATTCTCCCCTCTGCCAGAGGGTGCGTTTTTTTCCGCGCTGAAAAAAAAGCAACATGTGCACATAGCCTTAGGGCTTTTAAACATATTGGTATACCCAGAAATCTCTCATTACAGTGAAGATGTAGCCTCTCTGACTTTACCAGCACAACAAAGGCAGCAAAATGTCTAAATTAAAAGCAGAGATGTATACTTTCCCTTTCCATGGCCATTGGCAGTTTAGCTAGCATCAAACTGGTGAAAAATTCCTTTAATAGATGTCAACCAGTGTCATTTCTTATGTTAAGATGACTGTAACAAGGGAATTTTGTCACCAGTTTTTCAGTGTGGAGTTCTCTCACTGTTTGGTAGGCACGGTGGTCAGACAGCAGAAACCAACTTAGGTTATTTAATTATAGAGATTTAAAGGAGTTCTGTCAGGGCAAAAAAACTAAATTATACTCCCCTGCTCCTGCAGACGCTGACAGCAGTCAATGGGTCCGTTCTCCGGTCGGCGGCGCTGTGGTGTCACTTTCCTGACACTGCCTGGCCTGGAGTGCTTCCGGGTCGGGCTGTGTGCAGCGTCTTTTTGCGTCATATGACGCGTCAGGGGCAGGCTCCAACCCCCTGATGACACACTGTTGTTCCCACCCACCAGCGCCTCACAAATGTGAGCAGGGACTACTAAATTCAAAGTCCCTGTTCTTCCCACCCACTTTGACGTGCTGGTGGGTGGGAACACATGGAAACTCCATGTGCGTCAATGTGGAAAGGGACAGCCGGTAAAGCCTTCTGCAGTGACACTGTAGGAGTGTTCCCAGGCTGTCCCCGCCCACCGTGTCTCCAAAGAGTGTATCCTTGGGTTTGCCTTCCATCTGGCACTTTGGTCTGTACGCCAGAGGGCAGGGATACCTTGAGGCAGGCTGTTCCCTGCTAGTAGTATTATCCGGACACCTTCCCCTCTTCTGAGCACTTTGGTGCTTGCTCATCACAATTTATATGCAAATGAGCTCCACAAGCAGGATTAGGGTACCGTCACACTTAAACCTGATGTTTACCTTAGTTACCAGTGTCCGCAGCTTCCAGACGCCGGCTCTGTGCAAGCGCAGCGTCGCTTGCACGTCGCTGCTGGCTGGGGGCTGGTCACTGGTCACTGGTGAGATCTGCCTGTTTGACAGCTCACCAGCGACCATGTAGCGACGCAGCAGCGATCCTGACCAGGTCAGATCGCTGGTGGGATCGCTGCTGCGTCGCTAAAGTGTGACAGTACCCTAACTCGTGTCCGCAATTATCATTACCCTTTGCTTGCGAGCCCAATAAATCTACGCCACACAATGTCGTAGAGTTTTGGAAAAGGTTGTATTGTATAATTACAATGGACGAGGTTAAATACCTCCAATTATATCATATGGTGAGGTAACAAAACATCTGTTAATTTACAGAAGATAATTGGTTAGTATATATAAACATGGGTTATATTCGTCATGTGGGCTCCATTTCAACGAATTTCAGTTTAGTTATGAGTACACAGTACCAATGCAGCATCCTACCTTTGGAGGCAGTATTGGACAAAGAAATTACTAAGAAAATGATATGGTTACACAGAAAACTGGTTAACAAGTATACTAAGTGTTTATACTTCAACTTAATCTGGGTCTTAATGTCCAACGATAGCCACATAGGCAATATAGATAGACTACTTAGGACATTACAGAATGTGCTGAACACTTTGTGTTTAGAGAAAGCAGAGTTAAAGGTCACAGTCTTCCAGACATCTAATAAGAGACTTGACTACACATTGAACAATACTTTAGAACTATAGAACTTATCTATCTAGTGAATTCATAGATATTTCCACAACAAGGTCATGCACCAAGTGGGGACATTCACCACATCCAGACTTCATTTCCAACATTCAAAGCACCCTGCCTCTTCCTTTCAGGTCACGGTGCTCGTGGGGACATACTCACACACATTTCAGGTCATGCACCAAATGGGGACATTCACCACATCCAGACTTCATAACCAACATTCAAAGCACCCTGCCTCTTCCTTTCAGGTCACGGTGCTCGTGGGGACATACTCACACATATTTCAGGTCATGCACCAAGTGGGGACATTCACCACATCCAGATTCATAACCACCATTCAAAGCACCCTGCCTCTTCCTTTCAGGTCACGGTGCTCGCGGGGACATACTCACACACATTTCATGTCATGCACCAAATGGGGACATTCACCACATCCAGACTTCATAACCAACATTCAAAGCACTCTGCCTCTTCCTTTCAGGTCACGGTGCTCGTGGGGACATACTCACACACATTTCAGGTCATGCACCAAGTGGGGACATTCACCACATCCAGACTTCATTTCCAACATTCAAAGCACCCTGCCTCTTCCTTTCAGGTCACGGTGATCGTGGGGACATACTCACACACATTTCAGGTCATGCACCAAATGGGGACATTCACCACATCCAGACTTCATAACCAACATTCAAAGCACCCTGCCTCTTCCTTTCAGGTCACGGTGCTCGTGGGGACATACTCACACATATTTCAGGTCATGCACCAAGTGGGGACATTCACCACATCCAGATTCATAACCACCATTCAAAGCACCCTGCCTCTTCCTTTCAGGTCACGGTGCTCGCGGGGACATACTCACACACATTTCATGTCATGCACCAAATGGGGACATTCACCACATCCAGACTTCATAACCAACATTCAAAGCACTCTGCCTCTTCCTTTCAGGTCACGGTGCTCGTGGGGACATACTCACACACATTTCAGGTCATGCACCAAGTGGGGACATTCACCACATCCAGACTTCATTTCCAACATTCAAAGCACCCTGCCTCTTCCTTTCAGGTCACGGTGCTCGTGGGGACATATTCACACATATTTCAGGTCATGCACCAAGTGGGGACATTTACCACATCCAGACTTCATAACCAACATTCAAAGCACCCTGCCTCTTCCTTTCAGGTCACGGTGATCGTGGGGACATACTCACACACATTTCAGGTCATGCACCAAATGGGGACATTCACCACATCCAGACTTCATAACCAACATTCAAAGCACCCTGCCTCTTCCTTTCAGGTCACGGTGCTCGTGGGGACATACTCACACACATTTCATGTCATGCACCAAATGGGGACATTCACCACATCCAGACTTCATAACCAACATTCAAAGCACCCTGCCTCTTCCTTTCAGGTCACGGTGCTCGTGGGGACATACTCACACACATTTCAGGTCATGCACCAATCACACGATTTGTCTTTAGTGTTGAAAATGCTGATTGGTGGGGTGCAGACATCTGACACTCCCACTAATCTGCTATTCATCGATGTCTCCCTGACAGAACCAGAAGCAGATGGCTTTGTTCACTGTGTAATGGATCTGCCAGGTTACTTTAGCTCAGTTCAGAGTCACTAGTATGGGAGCTGAGCTGCTGCAGTCTGGCATGGCCACTGCATAGTAAATTTAGCTATCTGCTTCGGGCTCCTTTCACAATGTAGATCTTGCTATGGTGGCTCTACACCCTCTGATCAGATTCAAGCCTATCCTGACGATATTGCATTAACATGCAAAACTCAAAAACTCATTTAAAAGGAAACCTGTCAGGTGGAATATACACAATAACTTACAGATTGAGAAAAAGAAATCTTGTGTGGCATGGCGCACCAGTGAGAAGCGCTGGTGCGCCATGCCACACAAGGCATTTACATTTGCTGTACAGCTGCTATTGTTCGCTGCACAGCGAATGTAAATAGAACATGGCCGGTTCTATTGAGCTAGACGCGCCCTATTGTATTTGCAGCGGCGAATATAAATAGAACGTGGCCACGATTTTAATGGAACGCGGCCGCTTCTATTCAGCCGTCCGTGTTCTATTGTATATGCAGGACTGCCCGCGGCTAAAGTAAATTTGCCATGATTTATTTACTTTATTTACAGGTTTGTGTCCTGTCTTACTATGTAGGCGCAGAAAACAGACAGGCTGTTGCATTTCCTGGCCGACCCTGCTGGTGCTGGCTTGTTCTCAGCCGACCCAGCACAGGAGGACTGTAGGAGGGCTCAGGGTATCTACAGGAGGGCATACAGGAGGTGACCTACAGGCTGGCTATAGGAGGGCGCAGAGGGGCACAGGCTGCTACATTTCCCGGCTAACCCTGCCGGTGCCGACTTGTTCTTGGCCAACCCAGCATAGGAGGGCACAGGGTACCTACAGGCTGGCTACAGGAGGGTACAGGGGACTTACATACTGGTTACAGAAGAGCAGTGGGGGGCTACAGAGGGGCACAGGCTGCTGTATTTCCCACCCTCGGCTTATATGAGGGTCAAAGTTTTTTCCCACTTTTTTATGTTAAAAGTCAGGGGGGTTGGCTTAAACACGAGTATATACAGTATTTATTTTATATATATAATCTTTTTCTTCTTTGGAACAAATTCAGCACCAAAGTGAGTCAGAGCTTGGGCAGGACCATAAACTAAAGAAATCAGAAGGCATGTGTTCTTTTAAATTTTATATTGTTGTATTGGAATACTATATCATGCAATTCTCATATATTGATATGAAAACCGGTATTTTAAAATATATATATTTTTTTATTTTTCAGGCCGAAAACCTGTAAAGAAGATACCTTGGAACAGGGAGGAAGTGAAGGCTGTAGAGAAACATATGATTAAATTTATTCATAAATGTAAAGTGCCTGGAAAAAATGACTGTGTGGCATGTATCGCTGCAGAACCATCTGCACTGAAAGACAGAAACTGGCTTGCTGTTAAGTTTTACATAAAGAACCACATAACAGCTCTAAAACGCAATCCGATAGAATAAACACAACATTTTGAGCCAGGCACCGGGTTTTAAGTTTGGTTAAATTATTGGTTAGCATACTAGAAAAGAACAAAAGAAATTTAATTCTACCTAAAACCTAACAGTTCTATCCCCTACTCTGAGCCTCAAACTCATGGGGCTTATAGTAGGTGGAACAGGAAATCCGGCGATGTATTTTTTATACTTGCCCCCATTCCCATACTGTGCTAGTCCACAGTCAGTAGATGCACAAGAAGAGTGACTCTTTTCATTCTATTCTCTATGGGAAAGCAGAGTGAAAAGTCACTTTTCTGTTTATGCTCAGACTTTGGAACGACACAGTGCAAGAATTTACTATAGGGGTATAAAATGACAGTTGTTACACGGATATAAAATGAAAAGTTTTTATTAACAATAAATACTAGACCATGGTAATGTGGCAACGTTTCGGGCTACAAGCCCTTTGTCAAGCCGTAACATAAAATGCGCAGGGTCTAGAATGATAAAATACATATAATCAATTAAAATATTAATAAACACAAAAGAAGATATAAAAAAGTTTACATGTCGTACATACTATAAATAAAACCGGGTTATCCTAATTCTGAATCATAAACACACAATTATGTATATACACATATACACACATGTACATATGTCGTATCTCCACTAAATAATAGTACATCATAAATCATTTGTTTGTTGAATTAGTCATAGAAAATCCATTGATACACAGATATGCATAGGCTATTACCTTAAGCAGTGTATAATACCATAATATGTCCAGTTACATTATTCTATATAGGGGAGAGAGTTAAGAAACAGGTCCCAGTGACTCCTGTACAATAATGAGTTTTCAAAGATAGTGAGAAATAGCTTACCTAGAGTGCTTTGGTTATGTGACCAACGGCCCCATAGTGTAAAGTGTAGAGCTTCAGAGCAGTTGATAGGCAACACCTAAAATTTAGCCAGAGTATTACAGACCGTTGTAAGGCTACGGTACACCCCACGTGGATGCCGGAGCCCGCTGCACCTAAGAGGCACGGGCTCCTTTGCTGCCCACACGCACACACTGCTGTGACTCCGCATCACCCCTCAGATAGGTAAGATCACTCTTCACCAAGGGTCTCCTGTGGGTCTAATGCTTCTATACACGTGAGTACCGTAGCCTTACAACGCCCTGTAATACTCTAGCTAACTTTTAGGTGTTGCCTATCAACTGCTCTGAAGCTCTACACTTTACACTATGGGGCCGTTGGTCACATAACCAAAGCACTCTAGGTAAGCTATTCCTCACTATCTTTGAAAACTCATTATTGTACAGGAGTCTCTGGGACCTGTTTCTTAACTCTCTCCCCTATATAGAATAATGTAACTGGACATATTATGGTATTATACACTGCTTAAGGTAATAGCCTATGCATATCTGTGTATCAATGGATTTTCTATGACTAATTCAACAAACAATGATTTATGATGTACTATTATTTAGTGGAGATACGACATATGTACGTGTGTGTATATGTGTATATACATAATTGTGTGTTTATGATTCAGAATCAGGATAACCCGGTTTTATTTATATTATGTACGACATGTAAACTTTTTTATATCTTCTTTTGTGTTTATTAATATTTTAATTGATTATATGTATTCTCATTCTAGACCCTGCGCATTTTATGTTACGGCTTGACAAAGGGCTTGTATCCCGAAACTTTGCCACATTACCATGGTCTAGTATTTATTGTTAATAAAAACTTTTCATTTTATATCCGTCTAACAACTGTCATGTTATACCCCTATAGTAAATTTAGACCTACAGAAGTAATGGTTCCATCGACTTGATCGTGGGTGACTTTATTAGTTCTCTTGTTGTAAACTCTACGGAAACACGTATCAGTTTTCCGGTATACACCATGCGGTCCCACCACCAAGTGTGGGGTAGCCATTTAATTTGGCCAAGTCCTTCCAGGGAGTTATTATTGTGTGTATATATTTTTTACTGCTTTGGTCATCCCCAAGTGGCACCACTCTTTCCTTCCTTTTTAGTCAACTATTTTTGTTTTAGAACAGTGCAAGAATGGGTGACCATATGAGTATAAAACCCCAGACTCCTTGGTCCCCCTACTTTCAAGAGGTACTGCATTGCTGTGTTGGGCAGAGAGCATGCGCCTGGGTATTACAACCCGACACATAGCAGGCGGGCGGAGAACGGGGCCGTACGTATTGCAACCAGTACGGCATGGCCCCAGCTCTCTATCTTACTTGTCAAATGACAGTACCCCTTTAAGCCCTATATGTTACTTTATGGGATTCATAATAGCTGACAGAGCTCCTTTAATATATCCAAATAAAAGTCCATGTACCTGGGCAACATAAAAATAACTACAAAAATGAACCAATATAAATAGCAAATACACACAGTCAAGCATTGCAAGTGAGTTATTGATATGATAAGGCCAATTAATGTCCCTTTATTGAACAGCTGGCCCTACCCAGCAGCAGGACAACTGCCGCCATGATAATGAAATGTTTGTAAGTGATCAATAAAAACAAGCGACCCCACTTATGTTTGGGTCAAACCAGATTGACCTGATTTCACTTATAATCAGGATTGAGATGCCCAAATCTGATCTTTCTCTCTCCAGCATTAATTTGAAAAACATTTTTTTCCTTCAGTCTTCAAAGTCATCCCTAGTCAATAAAACAACAAAAATGTATGGCAATATACAAATGCAAGAGATGATGGGCAAGTAAAATTATAAAAGATTAAGGTGCTGGAAACAGTTATTACAGAAAACATTTGTGGCAATTGTTTAAAAAAAAAACCTATAATCCCAAAAGTGTGTGTAACACATGATGATCAATATGTGCTAACAATAACTGTCGAGTTGTTGAAGGGGTTCTGTTGTCACAACTTTTTTTCTGCAATATGATATGGTAATCGGTGTGCCATAGCATGTTGCAGAAATGCGACTTCCCTCCTCCCACCGCTCCTCCAGGTCTTCTCCGGTCCTCTTTGCTGTTGTTTACTGGCAGGTATTCCAGGATGCATTGGTGCGGAGCATTTGACTGCTGTGGAGCAAATCTCACGTTTACAGTGGTCACATGCTCTGCACCACCATCCCAGGCAATGCTTCCACTGTGCATGCCTGGGATTTCGTGAAGGTGCCGCCCCATTCATGGGTTGGAACGCCATCATATGATGTTCGGATACACTGTACCTTCCGGCCTTTAGTCCTTCAGCCACAAGTGGCTAGAAATGCTCAAGAAGAGTGTTTCTAACAGAGGTGCTGGAGAGCCAGGATGCCAGAATTGCTCTGGGAACACCATTATTGTCCGGACCAGGACCTTGGGGCGCAACAATAGGCGAGTACACCTGTTTGGTTCCAGAACCCCTTTAGGTTTAATGATAAAAGACTTGTACCTGCATGTCTGAAAGTGGTATAGTACAAGCAAGTGTGCAATATAGCCACTTGTCCTTTATTTGATATGGTACACTAGGAATATCAATAGGCCCTATTATATGAATAGCACACCTGTAAATCTTGACTGAGCGTTTTGTTTTTCACACTTATTTTCATAGTGCTGTAAGCTTATGTTGCTCAGTTACATAAGCTTTTACTTGGACATATTGAATGGTAAGTATTAGATAGAATGAAATTATTTTTGTTCTCGGTTTCTCTAAAGCATTTTACCATTGCTAACATTGTGTCTAGTTGATGATACATAGGTCAACATGACTAAATAGTTTTGGGTTAATTTCAACTTAAATTTTAAATGGAAAGACGGTTTCCCAAAAACCCAGGACCAACAAAGGTATTGCTAAAAGAAACTCCAAGATTTTGATCTGTTTTACCAAAGGCTTTTTGTGACCTCAGTGTACTCGCCCTCCTTCCACAACTTGTGAACTGTTCTTACGCCACTCTGTTTCAACCCTGCAATTTCAATTGTTTTACATATGTATTTTATATAAAATGTTGAATAAATTTGTTACTTTGGAATTCAATATTTGTCTGTCACATTTATTTATTAATTTACCTACACTGTAGGTCTAACTGTATTACTGTCTAACTTCAGTACTGGGATCATAGTTCGCTCCAACCCCATCCATTGTAGCAATAGCCCAGCTGTATATTAGTACTGCTTTTGTGCTCAATTCATCCAAATCATGTTACCATATGTCAATTGTAAACTAGTCTCTTAAAAACTTAAAGGAGTATTCCGGGAATAGAGAATTCTTGTCAGCCGGCAGGACACCTTTAGGGATAGGAGGCGGACTGGTACTTACCATCATCCGTGGTCTCTTGTCCTGAGCAGGGGCTCCCGTCACCGGCGCTACAAAAACCGGAAGTGTCTGTTACCACGTCATTGTACACGTGATTGCCAGCCACTCACAGGCTTCAGAAGCAGATCGAGCCTAACCAGTGAAGCGTTAGTAGCCGCTGGTAACATGAACGATAGATGCCGGCCCAACACTTTGGGACTTTGCGGCGCCGGTGA